>NC_069505.1:228888858-229088858 GCF_027579735.1 Bombina bombina | reverse complement strand
GCATGTCATTTAACTGCATGTAACTTAGTTTGCACAAGGTTGCAAAGCAAAAAAAACGCTGTTGGAAATCATTATGCTTAGTTTCCAGTTTTCCATCATTATCGGCAGCGGGGGGTCTGGCGCCAAATACAATGTCCCATAAGAACTAATAGAAGCCGAAAATCGAAATTTTACACCCGGTTTCTATTCAAGGCGCAAACAGATTAAACACTGTTGTAACAGTCTGAAGGTTACGGCATGCTAAACTAGGTGTAAAAACGTGACAAACAATGTAAGCTTTTCTCTTTTTCAAGTTATTTTTATATGTAATATTTAGTGCTGCCCCAGGCATAGGCCTAGCTGGAGTTATGTGCTTGATTATATTTCTGCAAGCACTGCGCAAAATATTTAAATGGGAAACCTGGTACTAAGTTGGCAACTTCGGTAGCTAACAATTAAATTTTTACTGACTCAATGGAAACGAGCTCTATGTGAGTTAACCCTGCAAATGGGTTAAAAACATAGGTAGAGTCCTGTTCGGAAACCACAAACAGTGCAGCTCTTAACTAGGAAATGACCAATCACTGGCAAGTACTTATGGCTGCTGCCTCTGTGCTTTTGTCCCACACTCCCTAGAACATAAACATCAAATTTAAAACGCAAAATTTGATGAGAATTTTTTTTGCAATACATTTAATGTACTAGATTATTCTTTGATCACTTTTCTCTTGTTAGGTAACAAGCTGTATATGTGTCCCACTTATCTCTGAGCAGGAAGATAACACATTTGCTTATTTCAGGGAAACAGCAGTTTGCTGTGTACAAGTTCAGATTGGGAAGATGATGAAATTTCTCTTTCTGGAAAGGAAAGAATAAATATAGAGTGTAGCTTCCCAGAAGATGTATTTGCACAGAAATGGAATGAAACGTGTGTTTTATGTAAAGCTATCCTGACTATTGAAAAATACATTGACATAATCCTCCAAGGTAAGGTCCTAAATACAAATTAAACTCAAAATGCAATTCCACATAAATTAATTAATTAAAAATAAACAACATGGTAATATACATTATTTATTTTGGTTGTTTTTTTCCCTGTAAAATACATTGTAAATATGAGGCAGATCCAAAGGACATGTAGAGATCAGTGTCAATAAATTCCCATTTCAGGTAGATAAATGTATGGGTCACGGATAGCAGTAATATTCAAGGTATTATATATAGAAATAGAACATTGACACCTTTGAAACATTATATTCTGCTCCTAAATAATATGCAATATTGACTTATGCTAAAGAAACGCCACACTCCCTGATAGGTCGTTCTATTAAAGCACCGCTCAATATTCACAACCGTTTGTCTTGGGATGATGTCTCTCTGAGGGGTATTCAGCGCAACCTGCCCAGGTGATTAGAGTATTCCAGCACTTTATATAACAGAGTCTGAAGCCTAGAGGAGAGTGCATCTGCAATCTGCTAATGAGAACAAGAATTGAACTAGGCATTGTTAGATTTCGTTAGTATCCGAATGCAGAAGGAGGTTGCTTTTCAGAGCCAGATTTCTCCTTGTGAAAGCTCAAATCCAGACCTTGGTGTGTTGCACTTTCACAAGAAGAAATCCGGTTCTGAAAAGAGCCAAATGCCACGAGTGGTCGCCTTCTTCCGCATTTAAATACCAAAGAATTATCCAAATGTCCATGACTAATTTAAACCAATAGTTTCTTAAAGGGACATGAAATGTGTTGAGATTGGGATATGTTTAATTGTGAGTAATGTACTCTATTAAACACAAGTGAGTACAAATCTGTGGTGCAGGTGTGTAAACTATTGTGGGTTAATAAAAAAAAAAACACGTAAAAAAGAATATAAAAAGAACGTTTTATTAGAAAATTGGAGTTCTAAAATATCTATTAAAGGGGGTTTTAAATGTAGGAGTCTACCAGTGGATAGATTAGATGTCTACAGGAAGTAAAAATTTAAAAACATTCTAAAGGTAGTTTAGCTCATTGTGAGTCACGTCACGTAATGATCCACTACAAGGGAAAACAAATACATTTAGGAGTTTTGCCTATTGAACAAATAACCACTGACACAGGATGTAATAGACATACCAAGTTCAGACAGTGATTTTGCACTCTTCTGAAGGTTGGTCCAGAACGTTTCCTCTGGGTTAAAGGGACAGTATACACCAATTTCCATATAACTGCATGTAACAGACACTACTATAAAGAAGAATATGTACAGATACTGATATAAATATACAGTATAAACTAATTGTCATATAACTGCATGTAATATACACTACTATACAGAATATGTACAGATACTGATATAAATATACAGTATACACTAATTGTCATATAACTGCATGTAACAGACATTACCATACAGAATATGTACAGATACTGATATAAATATACATTATACAGTAATTGTCATATAACTGCATGTAACAGACACTACTATACAGAATATGTACAGATACTGATATAAATATACAGTATACACTAATTGTCATATAACTGCATGTAATAGACACTACTATACAGAATATGTACAGATACTGATATAAATATACAGTATACACTAATTGTCATATAACTGCATGTAATAGACACTACTATACAGAATATGTACAGATATTGATATAAATATACAGTATATACTAATTGTCATATAACTGCATGTAATAGACACTACTATACAGAATATGTACAGATACTCATAAATATACAGTATACACTAATTGTCATATAACTGCATGTAATAGACACTACTATACAGAATATGTACAGATACTGATATAAATATACAGTATACACTAATTGTCGTATAACTGCATGTAATAGACACTCCTATACAGAATATGTACATATACTGTATACACTAATTGTCATATAACTGCATGTAATAGACACTACTATACAGAATATGTACAGATACTGATATAAATATACATTATACAGTAATTGTCATATAACTGCATGTAATAGACACTACTATACAGAATATGTACAGATACTGATATAAATATACAGTATACACTAATTGTCATATAACTGCATGTAATAGACACTCCTATACAGAATATGTACAGATACTGATATAAATATACAGTATACACTAATTGTCATATAACTGCATGAAATTATTATTATCCAGGTATTTGTAGAGCGCCAACAGATTCCGCAGCGCTGTAAACATAGTCGGTGTACAGGATAGCTTTTGTAGGGGTCAAGTGGGTAGAGGGCCCTGCCGAGAGTTTCACTGTTGTAGTCGGCTCTTATGAAGCGATCTGTAAACAGCTGGGCCCATAGGCTTACATTCTAAGGGGCTCAAGGGGAAAGCAATGGCGTTAGGAATGATTAGTGTTGGTTGTATGCATCCCTGAATAGTAGAGTTTTTAGGGAGTGCTTGAAGCTGTTAAAACTAGGGGAGAGTCTTATGGAGCGAGGCAGGGAATTCCACAAGATGGGGGCCAGTCTGGAGAAGTCCTGTAAACGTGAATGTGAGGAAGTAACAAGAGAGGAGGAGATCCTGAGCTGATCGAAGGGGACGGGAGGGAGAGTATCTAGAGACAAGTTCTGAGATGTAGGGGGGAGCAGTGCAGTTGAGAGCTTTATATGTCAGGGTGAGGATTTTATGTTTAATCCTAGAGGCAAGAGGAAGCCAGTGCAGGGATTGGCAGAGAGGTGCAGCAGATGAAGAGCGACGAGTAAGGAAGATGAGCCTGGCATTAATAATGGATTGTAAAGGAGCTATGCGGCAGCTAGGTAGACCAGAGAGGATGGAATTGCAGTAGTCGAGGCGGGAAAGGATGAGAGAGTGGATTAAAATCTTAGTTGTATCTTGTGTAAGGAAATGTCTAATTTTAGCAATGTTTTTAAGGTGGAAGCGGCAGGCTTTAGCCATGGACTGGATGTGAGGAGTGAAGGAAAGATCTGAGTCAAGTGTGACCCCAAGACATCGGGCGAGCGGGGTAGGGGTAATGATGGAATTATCAACAGTTATAGAAATTTTGGGGGTGGAGATATTGGAAGAAGGGGGAAAAATAAGGAGTTCAGTTTTGGAGAGATTTAGCTTAAGGTAATGAGAGGACATCCAAGATGAGATGTGAGAAAGACAGTTAGTGACACAGGTTAGTAAGGAAGGAGGTAGGTCTGGTGCAGAGAGGTAGATTTGGGTGTCATCGGCATACAAATGGTATTGAAACCCATGGGACTTTATTAAGGAACCTAGTGACGACGTGTAGATTGAGAAGAGAAGGGGACCAAGGACAGAGCCTTGAGGTACCCCAACAGAAAGTGGTAACGGGGCAGAGGATGCTCCGGAGAAGGCTACACTAAATGTACGGTTAGTCAGATAGGAAGAGAACCACGAGAGAGCTGTGTCACAGATGTCGAAGGATTGGAGGGTTTGGAGCAGAAGAGGGTGGTCAACAGTGTCAAAGGCTGCAGACAGGTCAAGGAGGATAAGCAGAGAGAAGTGGCCTTTGGATTTTGCTGTAAGTATGTCATTGGTAACCTTGACAATTGCTGTCTCTGTAGAGTGATGGGAACGAAATCCAGATTGCAGTGGGTCAAGGAGAGAGTTTAGTGTAAGGAAATGGGATAGACGTGCGTAAACTAGCTTTTCAAGGAGCTTTGAGGCAAGAGGGAGTAGGGAAATAGGGCGGTAATTGGAAGGGGAGGTTGGATCAAGGGAAGGTTTTTTGAGGATAGGTGTAACCAGTGCATGTTTTAGAGATGAGGGAAATATACCAGTGCTGAGGGAGAGGTTGGAAATGTGTGTGAGTATGGGGGTGAGGGTAGAAGAGAAGTATGTTGAGAGCTGATTTCACTTCTGATGGAGTCAATTTTGTTGTTGAAGTGGCTTGCAAAATCTTGAGCTGAGAGAGAGGTTGTGTTAGGAGGTGGGGGTGGGCGGAGAAGAGTGTTGAACGTGTTGAACAGACGTTTAGGGTTAGAGGAAAGAGTAGAGATGAGATTAGAAAAATATTGTTGCTTATAAAGATTAAGGGCAGAATAGTAGGAGTTCAGGATGAACTTGTAGTGAAGAAAGTCAGCTGAACTCCGAGATTTCCTCCAATGTCGCTCAGCAGTACGGGAGCATCTGCGTAGGTATCGTGTCAGAGGAGTATGCCAGGGCTGAGGATGAGAGTGTGTTTTCTGAGCTAAGGTTTGAGGGGCCAGAGTGTCAATGACCGATGTAAGGGTGGAATTATACTGGCAGATAGATTGGTCAGGGCAGGAAAAGGAGGTGATGGATGAGAGGAGAGGTTTGAGAGAGCTAGCGAGCTGATGCAGCTCTAGTGACTTAGTGCTTCTGTGAAGTTTCTTGTGAGGGGTAGAGGGAGGGGGAGTTGTAGGTAGGGAAGTGATGTTGCAAGTTAGGAGATGATGGTCAGTGAGAGGAAAAGGGGAGTTTGTTAAATTTGAAAGAGTGCATCGATAGGTGAAAATCAGATCAAGGGAATGACCATCTTTGTGAGTGGGAGAGTCAGACCATTGTGACAGGCCGAAAGAGGAAGTCAGTTGAAGAAGTTGTATTGCAGAGGAGGCATTGAGATTGTCAAGAGGGATGTTAAAGTCGCCAAGAATGAGGGCAGGGGTGTCTGAGGAAAGAAAATAAGGAAGCCAGGCAGCAAAGTGATCTAAAAATTGAGTTGGGGAGCCAGGGGGGCGGTATATGACTGCAACACGTATAGAGAGGGGAGAGGATAACCGAATCATGTGTGCTTCAAATGAAGAAAATGTGAGTGAAGAGAAGGGCTGTATATGTTGGAAGGTGCAAGGAGAGGAAAGTAAAATACCGACACCACCTCCTTGTCTATTGCCAGACCTAGGAGTGTGGCTGAAATGGAGACCCCCATGTGACAGTGCAGCAGTGGATGCTGTGTCTGAAGCAGAGAGCCAGGTTTCTGTGAGAGCCAGAAGGTTAAGAGAGTGGGAGATAAAGAGATCATGGATAGAAGTGAGCTTGTTGCAAACAGAGCGAGAGTTACAGAGTGCACAAGTGAAGGGGGAGGGGGTTTTTGATGTAAGAGGAATGTGATTAAGGTTACCAGAGTTTAGTTTATGAAGTCTATTGAAAGGCACACAAGGATGTGAAAGGTTAGGAGGTTGTGAGGGACCAGGATTAGGGGAGATGTCGCCAGCAGCTAGTATGAGCAAGAGGGAGAGTGACATGAGATGAGAAGCAGATTTGCAGTAATGAGACTGTTTGGCTGAAGTGCAGGGGGGAGAGAGAGTATTTAGGAATAGGTAGAGTTCATGAGTACAAAAGTAAGGTGAGTATAAGAGAGATGGGCTAATGAACAGTGCAGGTGGAGAGGGAGAAGGAGTAATTGAGTAATGTAGTTTGTTATAGAGACAAGAGGTAGCAAAAAGGAATATAAAGATATTGAGCATTATTCTGAAAGTGGGAACCAAGTAAACACATAAGACACAGTGTTACAGCAGCACTTGCAAAAGGATACAATGAGATACATAAAACACAGTTTTACAAGAGTACTTGCCTTGTGTCTTGCCCCTTGCCCAATCCTTGTTCAATTCTTGTATAATTCTTAAAAATTATTGCCTCACTTTGAAAATGTGAACATATGCTATTGTTAAAAAGTACACAGCCCTGTAAGCAGTGCACCCCCTGTGCAGTAGTGAACAGATACTGTAGAATGAACAGATACTGATATAAATATACAGTATACACTAATTGTCATATAACTGCATGTAATAGACAGTACTATAAAGAATATGTACAAATACTGATATAAATATATTGTATACACTAATTGTCATATAACTGCATGTAATAGACACTACTATACAGAATATGTACAGATACTGATATAAATATACAGTATAAACTAATTGTCATATAACTGCATGTAATAGACACTACTATACAGAATATGTACAGATACTGATATAAATATACAGTATACACTAATTGTCATATAACTGCATGTAATAGACACTACTATACAGAATATGTACAGATACTGATATAAATATACAGTATACACTAATTGTCATATAACTGCATGTAATAGACACTACTATACAGAATATGTACAGATACTGATATAAATATACAGTATATACTAATTGTCATATAACTGCATGTAATAGACACTACTATACAGACTATGTACAGATACTGATATAAATATACAGTATACACTAATTGTCATATAACCGCATGTAATAGACACTACTATACAGAATATGTACAGAATAGACACTACTATACAGAATATGAACAGATACTGATATAAATATACAGTATACACTAATTGTCATATAACTGCATGTAATAGACACTACTATACAGAAAATGTACAGATACTGATATAAATATACAGTATACACCAATTTCCATATAACTGCATGTAACAGACACTACTATAAAGAAGAATATGCACAGATACTGATATAAATACAGTATACACTAATTGTTATATATATATATATATATATATATATATATATATATATATATATATATATATATATGTTTTTATTTTATATTAAAGTTTGTTATTATTATTAAATCACACTTTTACATATATTTTTAGTTTAGTAACGTTATCACATTATGGTTTTGTTTCCAGATTCTGCAAAATATTTTCACATACTCTTTTTTATTATTTTATTATTATTATTCATATTTAAATGATAAAAGTAACTTATAGTATTTGCATTAGTTTCCTGGTTGAGCGAGACAAATCCACGCTTTATACATTTGTATTGTAGTAACACGCTATCGCATTTAGGTTTGTTTCCCCAATCCTGAGATACAGTTGCATTTTACTATTATGTTTAACCATAGATATCGGTCTTCAAGTTTTAGGATAATTTTTTTTTCTCTCACAATACAGTTTCATTTTTAATTTATAGTCTTTTCAGCAGTAGTGCATCTTTAGTATAATGGCCTTTTTTGTAAATTTAAACTTGTATCTGTGGGTTTTTTTTGCTTTGTTTATATGGTGCAATAAATGTGAGAAACCAAAACAAATCTATAAAATATTTTTTTAAAAATAGGCAATATTTTTAACAGAATTTTTTTCATATTAATAGTTGACAAATAATTGTATGAGTAATAAGTAATACTAAAGAATTAGCACACAGTTACCAAACACATCCTGTAATATTGCAGCATAGCAAAGCCCTGCACATTTATGACTGAGCTAAACCTTTTTTGTAGTTATAGTTTAAAGGGATATAAAACAGTCTATTTCATTGTGGTAATAAAAAGCACTAAGCAGTGGGTTATACTTAATAGAAATCATTGTAATATCGGTTGGTCATCATTTTTTTTTTACTTCATTTGCTTGCTTAACACTTTCTACCAAACACTCTAAATGTTTTCACTTGTTACATTGGTTTTATAAATGTGCAAAACACACTGATAATATTACCTCGGCCGTTGCTCATTACGGATGTTCAGAAATCATTATATACCTAACAACAAGTTCAAGACTGCGATTAACCCCAGAGTTACATGACGGTCATGTGTACACTACCTACCTTGGTATTGTCTTTGACAAAAGATACCATGAGAATTAAATAAATTTGGTCACATAAGTTAATTGGAAACGTTCATAACATTGTTTGCTCGTTAAATTATGAAAGAAAAAATTGGGGTTCATGTCCCAAAATCGATGCCTATGTTAAGTGTTAAACTTTTTTTTTAAGTTGATTCCTTTTTGGCCATATTTATAATTGGCAGAAACTAAATTGAAAACGGAAACTCACAACATATAATGCTATAATTGAACCAAACAAAGTAATTTGACAACTAGTAAAGGAAGTAACACATTTTAATATTTATTTACATAAAACATGATCATTTACTGCAGATAAAAACAAAACAATAAATCCCATTAACTTCTACAGTGCAAAAATAACAAGAGTCTGATACTTTTTCAGAATTTCCTTTTTGAAAATAAATTCACTGTTTATTTGGCCCCAGAAAAGTACGTAAAATCCAAAAACATCATCTTTTGAACTAAATTACCGTATATAAATTACAGCAGACAAGTCTCAGGTCTATGGGGAATTTCAGTAATGCAGGAAGAGATCAGGGGGTTTTCAGCAGCCTGTTTGATTTCTAAGTCTTTTAATTTTTTGTTTGTTTTCAAAATGGGTTTTTAATGGGTTGATATTCAAGTTCAAATAAAAATAAAGTCCTTGACTAGTAACCAGAATGTGTACTAAGGATTTTTCTTCTTCCCTTTCAATAACTTCGGGTTTTGAGGAGTTAAAAAAAACAAAAACAAGCAAAACAAAACACTACAGGACACAACGGTTATGAACCTTGATGACTCTGTTGCACTGCTGAGTCTGGCAAATGTCCAGGGGGTAAAGGCTGGGTATTTCCTACATGAGCTGCCTGGTCTCCAGCTTAAGAAAAATGAAAAAAAAAGTTAATTTTGTATTGAAATGAACATTTTGGTTAATTTTGCTCTTTTATAAATTAAAAGCATGTAAACATCAACATTTAGAGCTAGATTACAAGTGAGGCGCAAACGGTTTTGCACAAGTGATGTCTTTTTGCGAGCATTTTTTTTGCGCTGATATTACAAGTTGAGTGAAATCGCTATTTAGCTTCAATGCTTACTGCGATCTCAGAGCTGTGGTTAACTGTATTCCAGAAAACACTTAACAAAATACACTACAAAGTACAGTTGCACTCATAATAACAGTCTAATAAATATACATTACACAGTACAGTTACACACATAATAACACTGTCTAATAAATATACATTACACAGTACAGTTACACACATAATAACACTGTCTAATAAATATACATTACACAGTACAGTTACACACATAATAACACTGTCTAATAAATATACACTACAAAGTACAGTTGCACTCATATTAACACTGTCTAATAAATATACACTACAAAGTACAGTTGCACTCATATTAACCCCTTAACATCAAGGGCCGTACAGGGTACGTCTTATACAAACTGGTCTTTAAAGACCAGCGACGTAACCTGTACGGATTAGGTGTTTATAGCTTTCAAGGTATTGCCGTTATGCCTCGATATTGAGGCATCATGGCAATACCTTTTCTGGCACACCGATGCAGAGATCGTTGGTGGGTGGGAGCAGCTGCAGGGAGGAGGGTGGGCGGCCCATCGCTGGGAATCTTCTTCCGGATTAGTCCCCGGTGCATGCGGGAGCGCGCACGGGGGCAGGGCTGCGTGTGCGCACGCGCGCACATGATCTAATCATCTAAACGGTCCGGTTGTGGTGGGAGCGGTTGGTGATCTGTGGTGGGAGCGGGTGATGGGGGTTACATTTTTATTTATAAAAGGGATCTGGGAGAGGAGAGCTACACTACAGAAAAAAAATATATATATTAAAAAAATGCACAAATGTTTGAAAAGTGGGTACTGGTAGACAGCTGCCAGTACCTAAAATGGCACCAAATAGTGAGAGGGGACAATTGTGGGGTGGGGGAGGGAAGAGAGCTGTTTGGAAGGGATCAGGGGGTGGGATGTGTCAGGTGGGAGGCTGATCTCTACACTAAAGCTAAAATTAACCCTGCAAGCTCCCTACAAGCTACCTAATTAACCCCGTCACTGCTAGCCATAATACACGTGTGATGCACAGCGGCATTTAGCGGCCTTGTAATTACCAAAAAGCAACGCCAAAGCCATATATGTCTGCTATTTCTGAACAAAGGGGATCCCAGAGAAGCATTTACAACCATATATGCCGTAATTGCACAAGTTGTTTGTAAATAATTTCAGTGACAAACCTAAAGTTTGTGAAAAAATTTGTGAAAAAGTGAATTATTTTTTTTATTTGATCGCATTTGGCGGTGAAATGGTGGCATGAAATATATCAAAATGGGCCTAGATCAATACTTTGGGATGTCTTCTAAAAAAAAAATATATATATACACGTCAAGGGATATTCAAGAATTCCTGAAAGATATCATTGTTCCAATATAACTAGATCTAATTTTGAAAAAAAGTGGTTTGGAAATAGCAAAGTGCTACTTGTACTTATTGCCCTATAACTTGCAAAAAAAGCAAAGAACATGTAAACATTGGGTATTTCTAAACTCAGGACAAAATGTAGAAACTATTTAGCATGGGTGTTTTTGGTGGTTGTAGATGTGTAACAGATTTTGGGGGTCAAAGTTAGAAAAAGTGTGTTTTTTTCCATTTTTTCTTCATATTTTATAATTTTTTATAGTAAATTATAAGATATGATGAAAATAATGGTATCTTTAGAAAGTCCATTTAATGGCGAGAAAAACGGTATATAATATGTGTGGGTACAGTAAATGAGTAAGAAGAAACTTACAGCTAAACACAAACACCGCAGAAATGTAAAAATAGCCCTGGTCCTTAAAGGGACAGTATACACTCATTTTCATATAACTGCATGTAATAGACACTACTATAAAGAATAATATGCACAGATACTGATATAAAAATTCAGTATAAAACTGTTTAAAAACTTACTTAGAAGCTGTCAGTTTACCTCTGTTGAAAAGGTAGCTGGAAAGCCCACTGCAAGTGGCAAATAAGACACTCCCCCCCCTCCCCCTTCTTTTGCATATGAAAAGACCCTTTACACAAACAGGAGCAAGCTGGAGTAGGTAGTCGAGCGTATTCACATAAAACTTTGGGGCTTGGTTAGGAGTCTGAAAATCAGAGCAATGTTATTTAAAAATAAGCAAAACTATACATTAATTTTAAAAAAAAAACTTTATGGGCTATATAAATAGATTATCTACAAAACATTTATGCAAAGAAAAAATGAGTGTATAATGTCCCTTTAAGGGAAAGAAATTGAAAAATGGCCTTGTCCTTAAGGGGTTAACACTGTGTCTACTAAATATACACTACAAAGTGCAGTTGCACTCATATTAACACTGTCTAATACAAATTATTTAAAAAAATATTGCATAAAAAAAGTTATAAGAGCTCAAAAATATGAAATCTCGGGTGTTAGAAAAAAAAAAAGGCGGCAAAGGGCTTTAACATTGAGATATATACAGATACATTGCTAAAGATGTATTTGTATGCATATAGATATGTCTATATATGTGTACATATATATTAATTCATTTATATGTATATAACAGAATTTATGCTTACCTGATAAATTACTTTCTCCAACGGTGTGTCCGGTCCACGGCGTCATCCTTACTTGTGGGATATTCTCTTCCCCAACAGGAAATGGCAAAGAGTCCCAGCAAAGCTGGTCACATGATCCCTCCTAGGCTCCGCCCACCCCAGTCATTCGACCGACGGACAGGAGGAAATATATATAGGAGAAACCATATGATACCGTGGTGACTGTAGTTAGAGAAAATAATATATCAGACCTGATTAAAAAACCAGGGCGGGCCGTGGACCGGACACACCGTTGGAGAAAGTAATTTATCAGGTAAGCATAAATTCTGTTTTCTCCAACATTGGTATGTCCGGTCCACGGCGTCATCCTTACTTGTGGGAACCAATACCAAAGCTTTAGGACACGGATGAAGGGAGGGAGCAAATCAGGTCACCTAAATGGAAGGCACCACGGCTTGCAAAACCTTTCTCCCAAAAATAGCCTCCGAAGAAGCAAAAGTATCAAATTTGTAAAATTTGGCAAAAGTGTGCAGTGAAGACCAAGTCGCTGCCTTACATATCTGGTCAACAGAAGCCTCGTTCTTGAATGCCCATGTGGAAGCCACAGCCCTAGTGGAGTGAGCTATGATTCTTTCAGGAGGCTGCCGTCCGGCAGTCTCATAAGCCAATCGGATGATGCTTTTAAGCCAAAAGGAAAGAGAGGTAGAAGTCGCTTTTTGATCTCTCCTTTTACCAGAATAAACAACAAACAAGGAAGATGTTTGTCTGAAATCTTTAGTAGCCTCTAAATAGAATTTTAGAGCATGGACTACATCCAAATTGTGTAACAAACGTTCCTTCTTTGAAACTGGATTCGGACACAAAGAAGGTACAACTATCTCCTGGTTAATATTTTTGTTGGAAACAACTTTCGGAAGAAAACCAGGCTTAGTACGCAAAACCACCTTATCTGCATGGAACACCAGATAGGGCGGAGAACACTGCAGAGCAGATAACTCTGAAACTCTTCTAGCAGAAGAAATTGCAACCAAAAACAAAACTTTCCAAGATAATAACTTAATATCTACGGAATGTAAGGGTTCAAACGGAACCCCTTGAAGAACTGAAAGAACTAGATTTAGACTCCAGGGAGGAGTCAAAGGTCTGTAAACAGGCTTGATCCTAACCAGAGCCTGAACAAATGCTTGAACATCTGGCACAGCTGCCAGTCTTTTGTGAAGTAAAACAGATAAAGCAGAGATCTGTCCCTTCAGAGAACTAGTAGATAATCCTTTCTCCAAACCTTCTTGTAGAAAGGATAGAATCTTAGGAATTTTTATCTTGTTCCATGGGAATCCTTTAGATTCACACCAACAGATATATTTTTTCCATATTTTATGGTAAATTTTTCTAGTTACAGGCTTTCTAGCCTGAATCAGAGTATCTATTACAGAATCTGAAAACCCACGCTTTGATAAAATCAAGCGTTCAATCTCCAAGCCGTCAGTTGGAGGGAAACCAGATTCGGATGTTCGAATGGACCCTGAACAAGAAGGTCCTGTCTCAAAGGTAGCTTCCATGGTGGAGCCGATGACATATTCACCAGGTCTGCATACCAAGTCCTGCGTGGCCACGCAGGAGCTATCAAGATCACCGATGCCCTCTCCTGATTGATCCTGGCTACCAGCCTGGGGATGAGAGGAAACGGTGGGAATACATAAGCTAGGTTGAAGGTCCAAGGTGCTACTAGTGCATCTACTAGGGTCGCCTTGGGATCCCTGGATCTGGACCCGTAGCAAGGAACCTTGAAGTTCTGACGAGACGCCATCAGATCCATGTCTGGAATGCCCCATAATTGAGTTATTTGGGCAAAGATTTCCGGATGGAGTTCCCACTCCCCCGGATGGAATGTCTGACGACTCAGAAAATCCGCTTCCCAATTTTCCACTCCTGGGATGTGGATCGCAGACAAGTGGCAGGAGTGATCCTCCGCCCATTGAATTATCTTGGTCACTTCTTTCATCGCCAGGGAACTCCTTGTTCCCCCCTGATGATTGATATATGCAACGGTCGTCATGTTGTCTGACTGAAACCTTAAGAATTTGGCCTTTGCTAGTTGAGGCCAAGCTCTGAGAGCATTGAATATCGCTCTCAGTTCCAGAATGTTTATCGGGAGAAGAGACTCTTCCCGAGACCATAGACCCTGAGCTTTCAGGGATTCCCAGACCATGCCCCAGCCCACTAGGCTGGCGTCGGTCGTGACAATGACCCACTCTGGTCTGCGGAAGCTCTTTCCCTGTGACAGATTGTCCAGGGTCAGCCACCAACGGAGTGAATCTCTGGTCTTTTGATCTACTTGAATCGTCGGAGACAAGTCTGTATAATCCCCATTCCACTGTCTGAGCATGCACAGTTGTAATGGTCTTAGATGAATTCGTGCAAAAGGAACTATGTCCATTGTTGCAACCATCAATCCTATTACTTCCATGCACTGCGCTATGGAAGGACGAGGAACAGAATGAAGTACTTGACAAGAGCTTAGAAGTTTTGATTTTCTGACCTCTGTCAGAAAAATCCTCATTTCTAAGGAATCTAATATCGTTCCCAAGAAGGGAACTCTTGTTGACGGGGACAGAGAACTTTTTTCTTTGTTCACCTTCCATCCGTGAGATCTGAGAAAGGCTAGGACGATGTTCGTATGAGCCTTTGCTTTTGACAGGGACGACGCTTGAATCAGGATGTCGTCCAAGTAAGGTACTACTGCAATGCCCCTTGGTCTTAGAACCGCTAGAAGAGACCCTAGTACCTTTGTGAAAATCCTTGGAGCAGTGGCTAATCCGAATGGAAGTGCCACAAACTGGTAATGCTTGTCCAGAAAAGCGAACCTTAGGAACTGATGATGTTCCTTGTGGATAGGAATATGTAGGTACGCATCCTTTAAATCCACGGTAGTCATAAATTGATTTTCCTGGATAGTAGGTAGGATCGTTCGAATAGTTTCCATTTTGAACGATGGTACCCTGAGAAATTTGTTTAGGATCTTTAGATCCAAAATTGGTCTGAATGTTCCCTCTTTTTTGGGAACTATGAACAGATTGGAATAAAAACCCATTCCTTGTTCTCTTATTGGAACTGGATGTATCACTCCCATCTTTAACAGGTCTTCTACACAATGTAAGAATGCCTGTCTCTTTATTTGGTTTGAAGATAATTGAGACCTGTGGAACCTTCCCCTTGGGGGTAGTTCCCTGAATTCCAGGAGATAACCTTGAGAAACTATTTCTAGCGCCCAAGGATCCTGAACATCTCTTGCCCAGGCCTGAGCAAAGAGAGAAAGTCTGCCCCCCACTAGATCCGGTCCCGGATCAGGGGCTATCCCTTCATGCTGTTTTGGTAGCAGTGATAGGCTTCTTGGCCTGCTTTCCCTTGCTCCAGCCTTGCATTGGTTTCCAGGCTGGTCTGGGTTGTGAAGTATTACCCTCTTGCTTAGAGGATACAGAATTAGAGACTGGTCCGTTTCTGCGAAAGGGACGAAAATTAGGCTTATTTTTAGCCTTAAAAGACCTATCCTGTGGGAGGGCGTGGCCCTTTCCCCCAGTGATGTCTGAAATAATCTCTTTCAAATCAGGTCCAAATAATGTTTTACCTTTGAAAGGAATGTTAAGCAATTTTGTCTTGGAAGACACATCCGCTGACCAAGACTTTAGCCAAAGCGCTCTGCGCGCCACAATAGCAAACCCTGAATTTTTCGCCGCTAATCTAGCTAATTGCAAAGCGGCATCTAAAACAAAAGAGTTAGCCAATTTAAGTGCTTGAACTCTGTCCATAACCTCCTCATACGAAGATTCTTTACTGAGCGATTTTTCTAATTCCTCGAACCAGAAACACGCTGCCGTAGTGACAGGAACAATGCATGAAATTGGTTGTAGAAGGTAACCTTGCTGTACAAAAATCTTTTTAAGCAAACCCTCTAATTTCTTATCCATAGGATCTTTGAAAGCACAACTATCTTCGATAGGAATAGTAGTGCGTTTGTTTAGAGTAGAAACCGCCCCCTCGACCTTGGGGACTGTCTGCCATAAGCCCTTTCTGGGGTCGACTATAGGAAATAATTTCTTAAATATAGGGGGGGGAACAAAAGGTATGCCAGGCCTTTCCCACTCTTTATTTACTATGTCCGCCATCCGCTTGGGTATAGGAAAAGCGTCGGGGGGCACCGGAACCTCTAGGAACTTGTCCATCTTACATAATTTCTCTGGAATGACCAAATTGTCACAATCATCCAGAGTAGATAACACCTCCTTAAGCAGTGCGCGGAGATGTTCTAATTTAAATTTTAAATGTCACAACATCAGGTTCAGCTTGATGAGAAATTTTTCCTGAATCTGAAATTTCTCCATCAGACAAAACCTCCCTCATGGCCCCTTGAGATTGGTGTGAGGGTATGTCAGAACAGTTATCATCAGCGTCCTCTTGCTCTTCAGTGTTTAAAACAGAGCAATCGCGCTTTCTCTGATAAGTAGGCATTTTGGATAAAAGATTTGCTATGGAGTTATCCATTACAGCCGTTAATTGTTGCATGGTAATAAGTATTGGCGCACTAGATGTACTAGGGGCCTCCTGTGTGGGCATAACTGGTGTAGACACAGTAGGGGATGTAGTATCATGTTTACTCCCTTTACTTGAGGAATCATCTTGGGCAATATCATTATCTGTGGCATTACTGTCCTTACTTTGTTTGGACACTATGGCACAATTATCACATAAATTTAAATGGGGAGACACATTGGCTTTCATACATATAGAACATAGCTTATCTGATGGTACAGACATGTTAAACAGGCTTAAACTTGTCAACAAAGCACAAAAAACGTTTTAAAATAAAACCGTTACTGTCACTTTAAATTTCAAACTGAAAACACTTTATTACTGAATATGTGAAAAAGTATGAAGGAATTGTTCAAAATTCACCAAAATTTCACCACAGTGTCTTAAAGCATTAAAAGTATTGCACGCCAAATTTCAGAGCTTTAACCCTTAAATTAACGGAACCGGAGCCGTTTTTACATTTAACCCCTATACAGTCCCAGCTATATGCTTTGCTGAGACCCAACCAAGCCCAGAGGGGAATACGATACCACAAGACGCCTTCTATAAGCTTTTTCAGTGATTCTTAGCTCCTGATACATGCATCTGCATGCCTTGCTCTCCAAAAACAACTGCGCATTATTGGCGCGAAAATGAGGCTCTGTCTATAACTAGAAAAGGCCCCTATTTGAAAAAGGTGTCCAACACAGTGCCTGCCGTTTTCCTAAACGTTTCCCCAAGATTATAACACCAAAAATTAGTTAGAATCTGTATAATATGCCTATTAAAGCAATCGTTTTAGCCCAGAAAAATGTCAACCAGTTTTTAAGCCCTTTTTGAAGCCCTTTATTCTTTTATGTTAAACTAAGAAAATGGCTTACCGGTCCCCATGAGGGGAAATGACAGCCTTCCAGCATTACATGGTCTTGTTAAAAATATGGCCAGTCATACCTTAAGCAGAAAAGTCTGCTAACTGTTTCCCCCAACTGAAGTTACTTCATCTCAACAGTCCTGTGTGGAAACAGCAATTGATTTTAGTAACTGTCTGCTAAAATCATCTTCCTCTTACAAACAGAAATCTTCATCCTTTTCTGTTTCAGAGTAAATAGTACATACCAGCACTATTTTAAAATAACAAACACTTGATAGAAGAATAAAACTACATTTAAACACCAAAAAACTCTTAACCATCTCCTTGGAGATGTTGCCTGTACAACGGCAAAGAGAATGACTGGGGTGGGCGGAGCCTAGGAGGGATCATGTGACCAGCTTTGCTGGGACTCTTTGCCATTTCCTGTTGGGGAAGAGAATATCCCACAAGTAAGGATGACGCCGTGGACCGGACACACCAATGTTGGAGAAATATATATATATATATATATATATATATAATACTGTGTGTATATATATATATATATATATATATATATATATTGTATTGCATATACACATATAAAGATATATTTACACAGCACACATATAAACATACAGTATATATATAAGTGCATTATAGCTCTTTGCCATTAAGCAGATATAAACATGATAAAACATATTTATGCTATATTCATATGTAACAAAGATTTTAACTATATATTTACTGTAAATATTTCACATTTGCTAATGCGAATATGCTATGTTGTTTGCGCAATGGGTGTTTTTTCTCCATTGACTTCTATAAGGAATGCGAAAATGTGATGGCGCTTGTGCCATCTCAGGTGTTTAGGTTTTTTTCTACTTTTATTTCTCCATTGATTTCTATGGGGGAAAATTTAAATTAGGATTGCGCAAAATACGTTTTTTTGGAACTTGTATTACGAACCCAACCCAACTAGCACAAAAAGCTTAACTCTAGCGGAGTTTTCGCAATTGTGTAAAACTAAA
This sequence comes from Bombina bombina, assembly GCF_027579735.1. Classification (NCBI taxonomy): domain Eukaryota; kingdom Metazoa; phylum Chordata; class Amphibia; order Anura; family Bombinatoridae; genus Bombina; species Bombina bombina. The sequence continues at coordinate 229,070,320 of NC_069505.1, read as the reverse complement.
AAATACAGCGCCACTTGTAATCTAGCCCTTAGTGCAGTAAAAATAAATCTTATACAGGTATTGTAACTGGTTTCAAGAAACAAATACAGCATATTTAAAATAAAATGCACGGTATTTTGGAATTCAAATGGTTAATCCTTAGATTTGTGCATCATTTTGTACTTTGTTATTTGTTAGTGAAACGAAACCTGAAAATGGCTGCGGGCTGCAGCATTCAGCTAATTTCGATGCCGGACATATTTCAGGAAAAGTGCAACACAAATATTTGTGCATGTGTGTTGTAATTTTCTTTAAATATTTCCAGCGCCAGCATTTGCCAAACGCTGCAGAGCACTGCCATTTAGGGCTTTGTTTCACTACTAATGTGCATATCTATTAATCACGCATCGCACAAACTCCAGATCTTATCACAGTTTGTACCCTCATTTGTAAAATGTATCTAGAGCTGAGGTTAAAGGGACACGAAAACCAGACATATCATTTCATGATTCCGAAGGAGCATCAAATGTTACCAAATTCACTTTTTTCTCTTGGTATCCTTTACTGAAAAGGCAGGTAGATAGGCTCAGGAGCATGCACGTGTGCACCTCTATATGGAAGCAGTTTTGCAAGAATGCTCTGAACAATGCTAAACATTTTGCACACACATAAGCAAGCTACCTATGTATTGGTATGCTATGCTCTTCACAAAGTCTACCATGAAAATGAAATACATTTCATGACATAAGTAAATTGGAAACTTTGAAAACGGTATGTTTCATGTCAGAAGAGATGTAGGAAACAGACAGACAGCTAGTGAGCAGGAAGATAACACAATAATGTAGACCTCTTCATCTGACATATCATCATACTGTACACCTCTTTATCGGAGATATCATCATACTGTACACCTCTTTATCGGAGATATCATCATACTGTACACCTCTTTATCAGAGATATCATCATACTGTACACCTCTTTATCTGAGATATCATCATACTGTACACCTCTTTATCAGAGATATCATCATACTGTACACCTCTTTATCAGAGATATCATCATACTGTACACCTCTTTATCGGAGATATCATCATACTGTACACCTCTTTATCGGAGATATCATCATACTGTACACCTCTGAGATATCATCATACTGTACACCTCTTTATCTGAGATATCATCATACTGTACACCTCTTTATCTGAGATATCATACTGTACACCTTTATCTGAGATATCATACTGTACACCTCTTTATCTGAGATATCATCATACTGTACACCTCTTTATCTGAGATATCATACTGTACACCTCTTTATCTGAGATAACATTATACTGTACACCTCAGCTGAGATATACTGTACACCTCTTTAGCTGAGATATTATACTGTACACCTCTTTAGCTGAGATATTATACTGTACACCTCTTTATCTGAGATAACATCATACTGTACACTTCTTTATCTGAGATATTATACTGTACACTTCTTTATCTGAGATATTATACTGTACACTTCTTTATCTGAGATAACATCATACTGTACACCTCTTTAGCTGAGATATACTGTACACCTCTTTAGCTGAGATATTATACTGTACACCTCTTTAGCTGAGATATTATACTGTACACCTCTTTATCTGAGATAACATCATACTGTACACTTCTTTATCTGAGATATTATACTGTACACTTCTTTATCTGAGATAACATCATACTGTACACCTCTTTAGCTGAGATATACTGTACACCTCTTTAGCTGAGATATTATACTGTACACCTCTTTAGCTGAGATATTATACTGTACACCTCTTTATCTGAGATAACATCATACTGTACACTTCTTTATCTGAGATATTATACTGTACACTTCTTTATCTGAGATAACATCATACTGTACACCTCTTTATCTGAGATATCATCATACTGTACACCTCTTTATCTGAGATATCATCCTGCTGTACACCTCTATCTGACATGATATACTGTACACCTCTTTATCTGAGATGACATCATACTGTACACCTCTTTATCTGAGATGACATCATACTGTACACCTCTTTATCTGAGATGACATCATACTGTACACCTCTTTATCTAAGATTACATCATACTGTACACCTCTATCTCAGATAACATCATACTGTACACCTCTTTATCTCAGATAACATCATACTGTACACCTCTTTATCTGAGATATCATCATACTGTACACCTCTTTAGCTGAGATGACATCATACTGTACACCTCTTTATCTGAGATGACATCATACTGTACACCTCTTTATCTGAGATGACATCATACTGTACACCTCTTTATCTGAGATGACATCATACCGTACACCACTTTATCAGATTACATCATACTGTACACCTCTTTATCTAAGATTACATCATACTGTACACCTCTATCTCAGATAACATCATACTGTACACCTCTTTATCTCAGATAACATCATACTGTACACCTCTTTAGCTGAGATATCATCATACTGTACACCTCTTTAGCTGAGATGACATCATACTGTACACCTCTTTATCTGAGATGACATCATACTGTACACCTTTATCTGAGATATCATACTGTACACCTCTTTATCTGGGATATACTGTACACCTCTTTATCTGAGATAACATCATACTGTACACCTCTTTATCTGAGATGACATACTGTACACCTCTTTATCTGAGATATCACTGTACACCTCTTTATCTGAGATTTCACTGTACACCTCTTTATCTGAGATGACATACTGTACACCTCTTCAGCTGAGATAACATTATACTGTACACCTCTTTAGCTGAGATAACATCATACTGTACACCTCTTTAGCTGAGATAACATCATACTGTACACCTCTTTAGCTGAGATAACATCATACTGTACACCTCTTTAGCTGAGATAACATCATACTGTACACCTCTTTAGCTGAGATGACATCACTGTACACCTCTTTAGCTGAGATGACATCACTGTACACCTCTTTAGCTGAGATGACATCATACTGTACACCACTTTAGCTGAGATGACATCAGCTAAAGAGTTGAAGTGTGACTAATATATGAGGACTAACAAGATTGGAGATCTCTGGGAACAGTTAAAATACTAGTGACAGTGTTTGGAACTGAATTGAAACCTGCCCATAATCTTGGGGGGGGCTTCTATTGCACTGCTGTGGTTTTGTCTCACTTCTGTCTTTTTTTTCTCCCCAACATCATATATGCCTGTTTTATGACATATTTGTTTTGATCTGTCTGTATTGTGGTAACATAGATCATTGAGATTTAAGACACAACATAACATAGATTCTCATAATTAGAATTCTTTAGATATTACCATCTAAGCGCAGGAGCCGAGTCTGACAAAATTCAATAATCCTCCCTGAGTCAATTGAGTTAGATATTAAGCACTGCCGGAAAAGTTTAAAACAATCTTCCCTAAATTCTGGCGAGTGTGGCACCAAACACAGCTCACTTCACCAAAGGACACATCACAAAGATCTCACCTAATCACACACTACATGTTAAGTTGCACTTAGGAATCTACCTGAACAGATAAAAGACAGTTTCTGTCTTTCGTAAACGCATTTGTTTGCTTTTTTTTCTCTTTTCTTGTTTTCCATGTGTTTCCCATTCACATTGCACAACACCTTAACTTCTTTTTTTCTTTTTATCTTAATAAACACTGTTTTGTGTAACACCGTTTCATATGGAAAGATATATGGCACCGGCTAAGGGTAACTCATCAGCCATGCCGCCGAAACACAGAGAGAAGAAAAATGTTAAGGTGGCAGAACTTAATGTAGAACCCACACAAGAAAAGATTGAAACAAACATTTCTAATTATGGAATAGCTGATATAGTAACTCAAATATCAAAACTGATTTCCCCCAACTTGAATCACTTACACAAGAGATTAAACAAGACATATGTAGCCTGACAACTGAAATAAAACAATTTTCCACGAGATTAAATGAGGTAGAAGTAAGGGTCTCTGACACTGAGGATAGGCTAACCCACCTTAAACAAATTAATTCCTCACATAGCAATACCCTCCAAAACCTACAAATAAGACTAGAAGACCGTTCTAGGCGGAGCAATTTAAGAATTATTGGGCTCCCTGAAACCCCAAAATACCAAAATCTAATGCAGTTTATTATAGATACTCTTCCAAAGGCACTAAACAAGCCCCTCAGCCCCTATCCAGATTGAAAGGATTCACAGAGTAGGTCCCCTCCGGAAAAATCCAGATGGAACAGTCAGAACCAGACCTATCATAGCCAAATTCTTGCATTTTCAAGATAAAGTTAGCTATCTTAGGGCCTATAGGGGACATGCCCCCCTACTGGTGGACCAACATAAAATACAAGATTTTTAAGCAGAAACGTCCGCCAAGTGGAGGGAGATGGCCCCCTATTGCACTAAGATAATTAAAGCGGAAGTTCAATGCCAGGATGCTATACCCAGCTAAAGTGAGCATAGTCAGTAATGGAGAGACAAAAATACTGAATAATATACAAGAAGCACAACATTTTTGCAAAGAAAACATAATTTATGTAAGAACTTACCTGATAAATTCATTTTTTCATATTGGCAAGAGTCCATGAGCTAGTGACGTATGGGATATACAATCCTACCAGGAGGGGCAAAGTTTCCCAAACCTCAAAATGCCTATAAATACACCCCTCACCACACCTACAATTCAGTTTAACGAACAGCCAAGTAGTGGGGTGATAAAGAAAGGAGTAAAAAGCATCAACAAAGGAATTTGGAAATAATTGTGCTTTATACAAAAAATCATAACCACCATAAAAAGGGTGGGCCTCATGGACTCTTGCCAATATGAAAGAAATTAATTTATCAGGTAAGTTCTTACATAAATTAGGTTTTCTTTCATTTAATTGGCAAGAGTCCATGAGCTAGTGACGTATGATATATCAATACCCAAGATGTGGAACTCCACACAAGAGTCACTAGAGAGGGAGGGATAAAATAAAAAACAGCCATTTTCCGCTGAAAAAATAACCCACAACCCAAATTATAAGTTTATTCTTTTAATGACAAGAAAAACTTAAAACATCAGCATAAGAATCAAACTGAAACAGCTGCCTGAAGAACTTTCTACCAAAAACTGCTTCTGAAGAAGCAAATACATCAAAACGGTAGAATTTAGTAAATGTATGCAAAGAGGACCAAGTTGCTGCTTTGCAAATCTGATCAACTGAAGCTTCATTCTTAAAAGCCCACGAAGTGGAGACTGATCTAGTAGAATGAGCTAAAATTCTCTGAGGCGGGGTCTTACCCGACTCCAAATAAGCTGAATGAATCAAAAGCTTTAACCAAGAAGCCAAGGAAATAGCAGAAGCCTTCTGACCTTTCCTAAGACCCGAAAATATAACAAATAGACTAGAAGTCTTCCTGAAATCTTTAGTAGCTTCAACATAATATTTCAAAGCTCTTACAACATCCAAAGAATGTAAGGATATTTCCAAAGAATTCTTAGGATTAGGACAACAATTTCTCTACTAATGTTGTTAGAATTCACAACCTTAGGTAAAAATTGAAATGAAGTCCGCAAAACCGCCTTATCCTGATGAAAAATCAGAAAAGGAGATTCACAAGAAAGAGCAGAAAGCTCAGAAACTCTTCTAGCAGAAGAGATAGCCAAAAGGAACAAAACTTTCCAAGAAAGCAGTTTAATGTACAAAAAATGCATAGGCCCAAATGGAGGAGCCTGTAACGCCTTCAAAACCAAATTAAGACTCCAAGGAGGAGAAATTGATTTAATGACAGGCTTAATACGAACTAAAGCCTGTACCAAACAGTGAATATCAGGAAGTTTAGCAATCTTTCTGTGAAATAAAACAGAAAGAGCAGGGATTTGTCCCTTCAAGGAAATTGCTGACAAACCTTTATCCAAACCAGTCTGAAGAAACTGTAAAATTCTAGGAATTCTAAAAGAATGCCAAGAGAATTTATGAGAAGAACACCATGAAATGTAAGTCTTCCAAACTCGATAATAAATCTTTCTAGAGACAGATGTACGAGCTTGTAACACAGTATTAATCGCTGAGTCTGAGAAACCTCTATGACTTAGCACTAAGCGTTCAATTTCCATACCTTCAAATTTAATGATTTGAGATCCTGATGGAAAAACGGACCTTGAGACAGTAGGTCTGGCCTTAACGGAAGTGGCCAAGGTTGGCAACTGGACATCCGAACAAGATCCGCATACCAAAACCTGTGTGGCCATGCTGGAGCCACCAGCAACACAAACGATTGTTCCATGATGATTTTGGAGATCACTCTTGGAAGAAGAACTAGAGGCGGAAAGATGTAAGCAGGTTGATAACACCATGGAAGTGTCAGCGCATCCACTGCTTCCACCTGAACATCCCTGGACCTGGACAGGTATCTGGGAAGTTTCTTGTTTAGATGAGAGGCCATCAGATCTATCTCTGGAAGACCCCACATCTGAACAATCTGAGAAAACACATCTGGATGGAGAGACCACTCCCCCGGATGTAAAGTCTGACGGCTGAGATAATCCGCCTCCCAATTGTCTACACCTGGGATATCCACCGCAGAGATTAGACAGGAGCTGGATTCCGTGCAAGCAAGTATCCAAGATACTTCTTTCATAGCTTGGGGACTGTGAGTCCCACCCTGATGATTGACATATGCCACAGTTGTGATATTGTCTGTCTGAAAGCAAATTAACGTTTCTCTCTTCAACAGAGGCCAAAACTGAAGAGCTCTGAGAATTGAGAGTTCTAAAATTTTGATTGGTAATCTCGCCTCTTGAGATTTCCAAACCCCTTGTGCTGTCAGAGATCCCCAAACAGCTCCCCAACCTGAAAGACTTGCATCTGTAGTTATCACAGTCCAGGTTGGCCGAACAAAAGAAGCCCCTTGAACTAAACGCTGGTGATTTAACCACCACGTCAGAGAGTGTCGAACATTGGGATTTAAGGATATTAATTGTGATATCTTTGTATAAACCCTGCACCAATGATTCAGCATACAAAGCTGGAGAGGTCTCATGTCTAAACGAGCAAAAGGAATCGTGTCCGATGCTGCAGTCATGAGGCCTAAAACTTCCATGGACATAGCCACTGAAGGGAATGACTGAGACTGAAGGTGCCGACAGGCTGCAACCAATTTCCAAGTCTTTTGTCTGTTAGAGACAGAGTCATGGACACTGAATCTATCTGGAAACCTAAAAAGGTGACCCTTGTCTGAGGAATCAAGAAACTTTTTGGTAAATTGATCCTCCAACCATGTTTTCGAAGAAACAACACTAGTTGATTTGTGTGAGATTCTGCAGAACGTAAAGACTGAGCTAGTACCAAGATATCGTCCAAATAAGGAAACCGCAATACCCTGTTCTCTGATTACAGAGAGTAGGGCACCTAGAACCTTTGAAAAGATTCTTGGAGCTGTTGCTAGGCCAAATGGAAGAGCAACAAATTGGTAATGCTTGTCTAGAAAAGAGAATCTCAGGAACTGATAATGTTCTGGATGAATCGGAATATGAAGGTATGCATCCTGCAAGTCTATTGTGGACATATAATGTCCTCGCTGAACAAAAGGCAGAATAGTCCTTAGTCACCATCTTGAAAGTTGGTACTCTTACATAATGATTCAAAATTTTCAGATCCAAAACTGGTCTGAATGAATTTTCCTTTTTTGGGACAATGAATATATTTGAATAAAACCCCAAACCTTGTTCCTGAAAAGGAACCGGCATGATTACCCCTGAAAACTCCAGGTCTGAAGCACACTTCAGGAAAGCCTGAGCTTTTACTGGATTTGCTGGGATGCGTGAGAGAAAAAATCTTCTCACAGGAGGTCTTACTCTGAATCCTATTCGATACCCTTGAGAGACAAGGCTCTGAATCCATTGATTTTGGACAGAATTTATCCAAATATCTTTGAAAAACCTTAATCTGCCCCCTACCAGCTGAGCTGGAATGAGGGCTGCACTTTCATGCGGACTTAGAGGTTCACTTTGGTTTCTTAAATGGCTTGGATTTATTCCAATTTGAAGAAGGCTTCCAATTGGAAACAGATTCCTTGGGGGAAGGATTACATTTTTGTTCCTTATTTTGACGAAAGGAACAAAAACGGTTAGAAGCCTTAGATTTGCATTTAGGTTTTTTATCCTGAGGCAGAAAAACTCAATTTCCCCCAGTAACAGTTGAAATAATAGAATCCAACTGAGAACCAAATAAATTATTACCTTGGAAAGAAAGAGATATTAATCTAGATTTAGATGTCATATCAGCATTCCAAGATTTAAGCCACAAAGCTCTTCTAGCTAAAATAGCTAAAGACATGGATCTAACATTAATTTTTATAATATCAAAAATGGCATCACAAATAAAATGATTAGCATGTTGCAGTAAGCGAACAATGCTAGATATGTCAGAATCCAATTCTTGTTGCGCTAAATTTTCCAACCAAAAAGTTGATGCAGCCGCAACATCAGCCAAAGAAATTGCAGGTCTGAGAAAATGACCTGAATATAAATAGGCTTTCCTTAGATAAGATTCAAGCTTCCTATCTAAAGGATCTTTAAAGGAATTACCATCTTCCATAGGGATAGTGTTATGTTTAGCAAGAGTAGAAATAGCCCCATCAACTTTGGGGACTTTTTCCCAAAACTCTATAGAAATTGCTGGTAAAGGATACAATTTTTTAAACCTTGAAGAAGGAATACAAGAAGTACCTGGCTTATTCCATTCCTTAGAAATCATATCAGAAATAGCATCAGGAATAGGAAAAAACTCTGTAGTAACCACAGGAGGTTTAAAAACAGCATTTAAACGTTTACTAGACTTAACGTCAAGTGGACTGGTTTCCTCAATATCCAAAGTAATTAACACTTCTTTTAATAAAGAATGAATATACTCTATTTTAAATAAATAAGTAGATTTGTCAATATCTGAGGAAGGATCTTCTGTATAAGATAGATCCTCATCAGAGGAGGATAAATCATTATGTTGTCGGTCATTTGAAATTTCATCAACCTTATGAGAAGTTTTAAAATACCTTTTACGTTTATTAGAAGGTGGAAATGCAGACAAAGCCTTCTGAATAGAATCAGTAACAAATTCTTTAAAATTCATAGGTATATCATGTACATTAGAAGTTGAAGGAACTGCAACTGGCAATGTACTATTACTGATGGACACATTATCTGCATGTAAAAGTTTATCATGACAACTAATACGAATGACATTTGGAGATATAATTTCCACAATCTTACAACAAATGCACTTAGCTTTGGTAGAACCGATGTCAGGCAGCAAGGTTCCAACAGATACTTCTGAGGCAGGATCAGATTTTTCTAGCTTATGTTCTGTCTCAGCTGAGTGCATCTCTCTCTCTTTTTATATTTATGCAAATTGCTCTTGGGTCTCCCTAAGAGTAAAAGGGGAAACCAGACGTGGACTCCTTGCACACATGCCCTTAGAGAGATGCAACTGCACCTCACTGACGAGGCCCACAGAAGGCCGAAATGATCGTCTGGGGTTGTTGTTTCTCTTGTTCAGAGAAGAATTGCCTGGTATTTCGGTGCTGGACTGTCATTGGGCAGGGTCAGACTGATATGCTACAGGATATTTTTTCTCTGTGAAGGGGCATAGTGTGCTAAAAGAGTATGCACCCTGAGTGGCACCCTAAAATGAACAGGCACGGAAGTTTTTCCAGCTTATGTTCTGTCTCAGCTGAGTGCATCTCTCTCTCTTTTTATATTTATGCAGGATCAGATTGAGACATCTTGCAAAATGTAAAAGAAAAAACAACATATAAAGCAAAATTATCAATTTCCTTATATGACAGTTTCAGGAATAGGAAAAAAATGCAAATAGCATAGCCCTCTGACATAGAAAAAGGCAAGAGGCAAACAGCAATGGGGTATTAAATTAATGAAAAATTTGGCGCCAAGTATGACGCACAACGTAACTGAAATTTTTTTGGCGCCAACAATATCCGGAAATGACACACTTGCGTCACTAATGATGCAACCGCGTGTAAGGCTTCGGCGTCAACTACGACGCCGGAAATGACGAACTTGCGTCAACGGACGTACTTTTCGCGCCAAAAAAGTATTGCGCCAAAAATGACGCAATAAAGTCTAGCATTTGGCGCACCCGTGGGCCTAGTACTGCCTCAAGAAAAAATGTAGTCAATTTGAAAAAAAGACTAAACCCCAGGTAAGAAAAATATTTCTTAATATGTTTATTTTCCCTAAATATGAAACTGACAGTCTGCACAAGGAAATACATGAACCTGAGTCATGGCAAATAAAAGTACAATACATATATTTAGAACTTTATATAAATGCATAAAGTTCCAAACCATAGCTGGGGTGTCTTAAGTAATAAAAAAACATACTTACCGAAAGACACCCATCCACATATAGCAGATAGCCAAACCAGTACTGAAACAGTTATACAGTAGAGGTAATGGCATATGAGAGTATATCGTCAATCTGAAAAGGGAGGTAGGAGATGAATCTCTATGACCGATAACAGAGAACCTATGAAATAGATCTACCGTGAGGAAAAACATTGCATTCAATAGGTGATACTCTCAAAATGTTGAGAAGCGCATGTCAACGTAAAAATCTTAGCAAACTTTACTTCACCACCTCCATAGGAGGCAAAGTTTGTAAAACTGAATTGTGGGTGTGGTGAGGGGTGTATTTATAGGCATTTTGAGGTTTGGGAAACTTTGCCCCTCCTGGTAGGATTGTATATCCCATACGTCACTAGCTCATGGACTCTTGCCAATTACATGAAAGAAATGGGTATAGAATAACTATAGTGTAAAGGGTCTGCTTAAACTAAAATATTTGAGTATTATGTTTTTAAACTTTTGTACATATATTTTGTTCTTTTATTTTATACAATTTGTGAAGCCGAAACAATATAGCCGGTCGGGCAAGAAAAGAAAGATGATATTTTTTTTTCTCTCTTGTTCCTCCTCCTCCTTCTTCCCTTCTCTCTCACTTTGGTCAACCGTCCATAGAGAGAATGATTTGTTACTTACACAGGGCAATTTAGATGAGAAAAATGTCACTTAAGTTCCTATCATGGAATGTGGGGGGATCACCTCCCCAATTAAAAGAAAGGCAATAATTAAAGAACTTTCCCGATATAGACCAGATGTGGCAATGCTCCAAGAAACCCATTTGAATGATCAAGAAACCGTGAAACTAAGGAGTAAATGGGTTGGGGAGGTTATCCCCGCCTCAGGCCACGGAAGGAAAAAAAAGAATGGCCATTCTAATAAATAAACAGCTAACATATCACATTCTAGACCAAATAATAGACCCGGAAGGCAGGTTCCAGATCATCAATATAGAAATAGATAAAGTAATCTTCATTTTATGCAATATATACGGCCCCAACAAAACAGATGATACATTTTGGGATACTCTGGCCCTAAAATTAATGAGCTTAAAAGGGAAGAGTCTAATAATAGGAGGGGATCTAAACTTATTAGCAATGGCAAATATGGACAAACTGAGACCAACGGTTATAAAAGAAAAGAAAACGCAGATATTCCAGAGATTTTGTCTTAAAGTAGGTGTCCTCGTTATATGGCACATCCAAAAGCCAGACACAAAAGCCTTTACATGTATGTCCAAAAGCCACCATACCATGTCACGCATAGATATGTTTTTGGTCACCGACACATTACTTGGGCTTGAAACAAAAACAGATTTTTCTTTCCAAAACACTTAGTACATAACACTAAATTCCAGAACTGGTTGAAACACAAATGGTTAGAGTATACTGAATATAACTACGCATACAAAGACAAAACAGAATTTTTTTGGGAAGCTGGGAAAATGGTTCTGCGTGGTGATATAAAAGTCCATCTATGTGGCCTTAAAATAAATTATAATCGGAGAAGTGTACAACTTGCCAACACTGTTAAAAAGTTATAATAAATATTTCACCGTCCCAACAAAATGCAATTGGGATAACTAATAAACTGTAAATTGTAAAGAGGGACCTTTTTTTCAAGAAATGTTTAATGCAGGAAGAATTACGATTAAAAGCGTTATATGGGGGCTATAGGGGAAGAGCAGCCAAATATTTGTCTAGAATTACGAGGCAAAAATCAAACAATCATGTTGAGGCAATTAAGGTAGGTTCGTAGAGACACACGACAAACACAGATATTAAAAACTCCTTTTTTATTTTTTTTCAAAATCTTTACGCAGTTGAGGAAACAGCGTTAGAACAAAAAAAAGCTTTCAGAAGAGACGTGAAGTTGCCCAGATTACCATATGAGGTAATACAACAATTAAACCACACAATATCAATACAAGAAATTACGAATGGGATAAAAGCTGCAAAATTAAATAAAGAACCTGGCACAGATGCCCTACCAGCAGAATTTTATAGAATTCTTATAGAACAGGTAACACCCATCCTACATAACCTGTTCCTTAATAAAGGAAAATTACCCTCACCCTATTACGCAGCTTCAAATATTACCTTAATACTTGAAAAGGATAAAGACCCCGAAAATGTGTCTTCCTACAGACCTATAGCTTTACTCAATTTTGACTATAAACTCCTAGCATCAATAGTTGCCAATCGATTGAAACCTCACTAACACAAAATAATTCATGAAAATCAAACTGGCTTTATGCCCGGTAGGAATCCGGTTAAGAACATCCGTAAAACTATGTTGATCTTAGACTTTTACTGGAATAAGTATAGGCAGGTAAAACCTCTTAGAGGGGAGAATGCAGCAATTGTAACTGTAGATGCCGAAAAGGCCTTTGACTATATAAATTGGGACCACTTGTTTACTACTCTAGAGGAATTTGGCTTTTCAGGAAAAAAATTTAACTTCATCCAATCCATCTATAACAAACCAATTTTGGCAGTGATAGTAAATGGAGTGGTCTCAGACAGCTTTCAAATTCAACGTGGTACCAGGCAGGGATGTCCCATATTGCCCCTGCTCTTTAACATCTCACTTGAACCTCTGGCCATTTTACCAAGACAACATCTGGAAGGTATTCAAATAGGTGGGCAAAATGTTGTTCTTTCTTTATATGCTGATGACCTCTTATTGTTTCTAAGCAATTTACAAGATACTCTACCAATTTTGATGGCTGATATCCAGCGATTTGGTACTATATCAGGATATAAGATCAATATCGGGAAGTCGGAGCTGTTATGGTTAAACAAACCGGTTAGATTATCTTTCAAACATCCCTTTAAAGAAGTGCAACAAATAAAATATCTCGGAATCATTTTAACCAGAAACCCATTAAAGTGGTACGATCGGAATTTTGTTAAGTACTTTACAGAATGTAAGAGGAAGACATCAGATTGGGTGAATTTACCAATCTCTATCACAGCCAGGGTAATGTTAATTAAAACAATTTTGTTCCCAAAATTATTATATCTCCTTCAAAACATCCCGCTTTTCCTGTGTAAGACAGATTTCACTAGTTTCAACCAAACATGTTCAAAATTTATATGGAATGGACAAAGACCTCGAATTGCTTTAAGCAAATTGATGCAGCCCAAGGAGGCCGCTGGTCTAGTTCTCCCAAATGTGAAATTCTATAATCTTGCCGCATGGCTGAAATTCGCATTAGATTGGGTCACTGGACAAGAATAGGTCACATTTACTTAATTCGAAACTGATATGATAGCTCCATTCGATCTCAAAGCTATTCTCCATTGCCCCCCATCTAAATTACCGAACATGATAACTAACTGATCTCCTTCAAAAATATAATACTGGCCTGGCAGAAATATTGCTTGGAAATAAATGTCAATCCTTTCTGTACAGAATTTTTAACAACTTACTGGAAATACAGATTTTGAACCAGTTCTCTCACATAGGGTCTTCATGCAACTTCTATCCCCAGATTTAGCTATTAACTCATTCCAAAATATCGCTTTACAATTTAGACTTCCCAAGCAAGACTTCTTTGCCTTCCTACAAATTAGGCATTACATAAACAAACTACAAAAAAAAAACATTGCAGACTGGTCTTTGGGACCACTGACCATTAGAATTAAATTATATCAGGAGGGAATATACTCGATTTCTCATCTATACAATCTAATTAATTCAAATTTGAATATTAAGCAAATAGAAGGGATTCAACACAGATGGCAAAAGGACTTCCCTGATATTAATGCCACAAAGGTCCAAGATAGTTTAAATACAATAAATAAATCTTGGGTGCAGACGGCGTGGCGCGAATCACATTTGAAAGTGATGAATAGAGTATATATAACCACCTGCAACCTCCAAAAATGGTATAAGAGAAATCAAGTATGTCCCAAATGTAGTACACAAGCAGCAGACATTCTCCACTATTTTTGGCTATGCCCAAAAATTGGGCAACTTTGGACCCAAATAAATTATTAGCTAATATGAATACTGGAAGTAGGAAATGAGATCTCAGCACAGCATGTTATTTTTCTAATTGAATACTCAAATCAATATAAGAACAACGACTTACTTAATACAATTATATTGTTAAATAGGAACCTTATTCTTAAAAAATGGAAATCTCATAGAGCCCCAAAATTTAATGAGTTCAAAAAGGCCTTGATAACACAATGTGTTCTGGAACAACTCTCTCTACAGTACCCAACAAATCTACAGATTAAACGTTTTTTTTTTAATAAATGGACAACAGTTAAGGCACTTCCAGAAAATGTCCAGTATCAAATAGTTAAACCATTTAGTAATACGGAATATATATTACAAAATGTCTATGAGGGTTATCTCACTAAATGTTGGATACAAGAATAAATACAGTGTGGGTGTGGGGGTGGCGGATAAGGGCTGTGGAGGTGGGACGTTGTATTTTTTAAAATATTTTTTTTCTCTATATATTACTACAGTAGTCTACAAACAATTATATAGCAGGAAGCTAAACCTAGAATAAGAATAAGTTAACAGGTCTCTGCAATATAAGAGACCAATATGTTTTTTTGCTTTTTATTTCTGTTCAGAAGTATAAATGTCTAGGGCCCGACATAATGTATGTACACACATGTATGTTCATTTCATTTGTATAGTTTGTATAGTCTGAGCAATACTCGAGGGGTGTCCTTCCTTTTTCACTTACTTATTGTATTTGACAGAATTGAAAATTAATAAAAAATCTATTTAAAAAAAATATATATATATCACACAGGTGTACAGGGATAAAGTGACAAAGTCTATATATAAAGAAAGGAAACACAATCTCAAATCCTTCTGAGACGTGTCACTTGTATAAAATCACACAGGTGTACAAGGATAAAGTGACAACACAATCTCAAATCCTGCTGAGACGTGTCACTTGTATAAAATCACACAGGTGTACACGGATAAAGTGACAAAGTGTATATGTAAAGAAAGGAAACACAATCTCAAATCCTGCTGAGACGTGTCCCTTGTATAAAATCACACAGGTGTACAGGGATAAAGTGACAAAGTGTATATGTAAAGAAAGGAAACACAATCTCAAATCCTGCTGAGACGTGTCACTTGTATAAAATCACACAGGTGTACACGGATAAAGTGACAAAGTGTATATGTAAAGAAAGGAAACACAATCTCAAATCCTGCTGAGACGTGTCACTTGTATAAAATCACACAGGTGTACAGGGATAAAGTGACAAAGTGTATATGTAAAGAAAGGAAACACAATCTCAAATCCTGCTGAGACGTGTCACTTGTATAAAATCACACAGGTGTACAAGGATAAAGTGACAAAGTGTATATGTAAAGAAAGGAAACACAATCTCAAATCCTGCTGAGACGTGTCACTTGTATAAAATCACACAGGTGTATAAGGATAAAGTGACAAAGTGTATATGTAAAGAAAGGAAACACAATCTCAAATCCTGCTGAGACGTGTCCCTTGTATAAAATCACACAGGTGTACAGGGATAAAGTGACAAAGTGTATATGTAAAAAAAGGAAACACAATCTCAAATCCTGCTGAGACGTGTCACTTGTATAAAATCACACAGGTGTACAGGGATAAAGTGACAAAGTGTATATGTAAAGAAAGGAAACATAAACTCAAATCCTGCTGAGACGTGTCACTTGTATAAAATCACACAGGTGTACAGGGATAAAGTGACAAAGTGTATATGTAAAGAAAGGAAACACAATCTCAAATCCTGCTGAGACGTGTCACTTGTATAAAATCACACAGGTGTACAAGGATAAAGTGACAAAGTGTATATGTAAAGAAAGGAAACACAATCTGAAATCCTGCTGAGACGTGTCACTTGTATAAAATCACACAGGTGTACAAGGATAAAGTGACAACACAATCTCAAATCCTGCTGAGACGTGTCACTTGTATAAAATCACACAGGTGTACACGGATAAAGTGACAAAGTGTATATGTAAAGAAAGGAAACACAATCTCAAATCCTGCTGAGACGTGTCCCTTGTATAAAATCACACAGGTGTACAGGGATAAAGTGACAAAGTGTATATGTAAAGAAAGGAAACACAATCTCAAATCCTGCTGAGACGTGTCACTTGTATAAAATCATACAGGTGTACAGGGATAAAGTGACAAAGTGTATATGTAAAGAAAGGAAACACAATCTCAAATCCTGCTGAGACGTGTCACTTGTATAAAATCATATAGGTGTACAGGGATAAAGTGACAACACAATCTCAAATCCTGCTGAGACGTGTCACTTGTATAAAATCACACAGGTGTACACGGATAAAGTGACAAAGTGTATATGTAAAGAAAGGAAACACAATCTCAAATCCTGCTGAGACGTGTCCCTTGTATAAAATCACACAGGTGTACAGGGATAAAGTGACAAAGTGTATATGTAAAGAAAGGAAACACAATCTCAAATCCTGCTGAGACGTGTCACTTGTATAAAATCATACAGGTGTACAGGGATAAAGTGACAAAGTGTATATGTAAAGAAAGGAAACACAATCTCAAATTCTGCTGAGACGTGTCACTTGTATAAAATCACACAGGTGTAAACGGATAAAGTGACAAAGTGTATATGTAAAGAAAGGAAACACAATCTCAAATCCTGCTGAGACGTGTCACTTGTATAAAATCATACAGGTGTACACGGATAAAGTGACAAAGTGTATATGTAAAGAAAGGAAACACAATCTCAAATCCTGCTGAGACGTGTCACTTGTATAAAATCATACAGGTGTACAGGGATAAAGTGACAAAGTGTATATGTAAAGAAAGGAAACACAATCTCAAATCCTGCTGAGACGTGTCACTTGTATAAAATCACACAGGTGTACACGGATAAAGTGACAAAGTGTATATGTAAAGAAAGGGAACCACAATCTCAAATCCTGCTGAGACGTGTCACTTGTATAAAATCATACAGGTGTACAGGGATAAAGTGACAAAGTGTATATGTAAAAAAAGGAACCACAATCTCAAATCCTGCTGAGACGTGTCACTTGTATAAAATCACACAGGTGTATAAGGATAAAGTGACAAAGTGTATATGTAAAGAAAGGAAACATAAACTCAAATCCTGCTGAGACGTGTCACTTGTATAAAATCACACAGGTGTACAGGGATAAAGTGACAAAGTGTATATGTAAAGAAAGGAAACACAATCTCAAATCCTGCTGAGACGTGTCACTTGTATAAAATCATACAGGTGTACAGGGATAAAGTGACAAAGTGTATATGTAAAGAAAGGGAACCACAATCTCAAATCCTGCTGAGACGTGTCACTTGTATAAAATCACACAGGTGTACAAGGATAAAGTGACAAAGTGTATATGTAAAGAAAGGAAACATAAACTCAAATCCTGCTGAGACGTGTCACTTGTATAAAATCACACAGGTGTACAGGGATAAAGTGACAAAGTGTATATGTAAAGAAAGGAAACACAATCTCAAATCCTGCTGAGACGTGTCACTTGTATAAAATCACACAGGTGTACAAGGATAAAGTGACAAAGTGTATATGTAAAGAAAGGAAACACAATCTCAAATCCTGCTGAGACGTGTCACTTGTATAAAATCATACAGGTGTACAGGGATAAAGTGACAAAGTGTATATGTAAAGAAAGGAAACACAATCTCAAATCCTGCTGAGACGTGTCACTTGTATAAAATCACACAGGTGTACAAGGATAAAGTGACAACACAATCTCAAATCCTGCTGAGACGTGTCCCTTGTATAAAATCACACAGGTGTACAGGGATAAAGTGACAAAGTGTATATGTAAAGAAAGGAAACACAATCTCAAATCCTGCTGAGACGTGTCACTTGTATAAAATCATACAGGTGTACAGGGATAAAGTGACAAAGTGTATATGTAAAGAAAGGAAACACAATCTCAAATCCTGCTGAGACGTGTCACTTGTATAAAATCACACAGGTGTACAGGGATAAAGTGACAAAGTGTATATGTAAAGAAAGGAAACACAATCTCAAATTCTGCTGAGACGTGTCACTTGTATAAAATCATACAGGTGTACAGGGATAAAGTGACAAAGTGTATATGTAAAGAAAGGGAACCACAATCTCAAATCCTGCTGAGACGTGTCACTTGTATAAAATCACACAGGTGTATAAGGATAAAGTGACAAAGTGTATATGTAAAGAAAGGAAACATAAACTCAAATCCTGCTGAGACGTGTCACTTGTATAAAATCACACAGGTGTACAGGGATAAAGTGACAAAGTGTATATGTAAAGAAAGGAAACACAATCTCAAATCCTGCTGAGACGTGTCACTTGTATAAAATCACACAGGTGTACAAGGATAAAGTGACAAAGTGTATATGTAAAGAAAGGAAACACAATCTCAAATCCTGCTGAGACGTGTCACTTGTATAAAATCATACAGGTGTACAGGGATAAAGTGACAAAGTGTATATGTAAAGAAAGGAAACACAATCTCAAATCCTGCTGAGACGTGTCACTTGTATAAAATCACACAGGTGTACAAGGATAAAGTGACAACACAATCTCAAATCCTGCTGAGACGTGTCACTTGTATAAAATCACACAGGTGTACACGGATAAAGTGACAAAGTGTATATGTAAAGAAAGGAAACACAATCTCAAATCCTGCTGAGACGTGTCCCTTGTATAAAATCACACAGGTGTACAGGGATAAAGTGACAAAGTGTATATGTAAAGAAAGGAAACACAATCTCAAATCCTGCTGAGACGTGTCACTTGTATAAAATCATACAGGTGTACAGGGATAAAGTGACAAAGTGTATATGTAAAGAAAGGAAACACAATCTCAAATCCTGCTGAGACGTGTCACTTGTATAAAATCATACAGGTGTACTGGGATAAAGTGACAACACAATCTCAAATCCTGCTGAGACGTGTCACTTGTATAAAATCACACAGGTGTACACGGATAAAGTGACAAAGTGTATATGTAAAGAAAGGAAACACAATCTCAAATCCTGCTGAGACGTGTCCCTTGTATAAAATCACACAGGTGTACAGGGATAAAGTGACAAAGTGTATATGTAAAGAAAGGAAACCCAATCTCAAATCCTGCTGAGATGTGTCACTTGTATAAAATCATACAGGTGTACAGGGATAAAGTGACAAAGTGTATATGTAAAGAAAGGAAACACAATCTCAAATTCTGCTGAGACGTGTCACTTGTATAAAATCACACAGGTGTAAACGGATAAAGTGACAAAGTGTATATGTAAAGAAAGGAAACACAATCTCAAATCCTGCTGAGACGTGTCACTTGTATAAAATCATACAGGTGTACAGGGATAAAGTGACAAAGTGTATATGTAAAGAAAGGAACCACAATCTCAAATCCTGCTGAGACGTGTCACTTGTATAAAATCATACAGGTGTACAGGGATAAAGTGACAAAGTGTATATGTAAAAAAAGGAACCACAATCTCAAATCCTGCTGAGACGTGTCACTTGTATAAAATCACACAGGTGTATAAGGATAAAGTGACAAAGTGTATATGTAAAGAAAGGAAACATAAACTCAAATCCTGCTGAGACGTGTCACTTGTATAAAATCACACAGGTGTACAGGGATAAAGTGACAAAGTGTATATGTAAAAAAAGGAACCACAATCTCAAATCCTGCTGAGACGTGTCACTTGTATAAAATCACACAGGTGTATAAGGATAAAGTGACAAAGTGTATATGTAAAGAAAGGAAACATAAACTCAAATCCTGCTGAGACGTGTCACTTGTATAAAATCACACAGGTGTACAGGGATAAAGTGACAAAGTGTATATGTAAAGAAAGGAAACACAATCTCAAATCCTGCTGAGACGTGTCACTTGTATAAAATCATACAGGTGTACAGGGATAAAGTGACAAAGTGTATATGTAAAGAAAGGGAACCACAATCTCAAATCCTGCTGAGACGTGTCAGTTGTATAAAATCACACAGGTGTACAAGGATAAAGTGACAAAGTGTATATCTAAAGAAAGGAAACATAAACTCAAATCCTGCTGAGACGTGTCACTTGTATAAAATCACACAGGTGTACAGGGATAAAGTGACAAAGTGTATATGTAAAGAAAGGAAACACAATCTCAAATCCTGCTGAGACGTGTCACTTGTATAAAATCATACAGGTGTACAGGGATAAAGTGACAAAGTGTATATGTAAAGAAAGGAAACACAATCTCAAATCCTGCTGAGACGTGTCACTTGTATAAAATCACACAGGTGTACAAGGATAAAGTGACAACACAATCTCAAATCCTGCTGAGACGTGTCACTTGTATAAAATCACACAGGTGTACACGGATAAAGTGACAAAGTGTATATGTAAAGAAAGGAAACACAATCTCAAATCCTGCTGAGACGTGTCCCTTGTATAAAATCACACAGGTGTATAAGGATAAAGTGACAAAGTGTATATGTAAAGAAAGGAAACATAAACTCAAATCCTGCTGAGACGTGTCACTTGTATAAAATCACACAGGTGTACAGGGATAAAGTGACAAAGTGTATATGTAAAGAAAGGAAACACAATCTCAAATCCTGCTGAGACGTGTCACTTGTATAAAATCATACAGGTGTACAAGGATAAAGTGACAAAGTGTATATGTAAAGAAAGGAAACACAATCTCAAATCCTGCTGAGACGTGTCACTTGTATAAAATCACACAGGTGTACAGAGATAAAGTGACAAAGTGTATATGTAAAGAAAGGAAACACAATCTCAAATCCTGCTGAGACGTGTCACTTGTATAAAATCATACAGGTGTACAGGGATAAAGTGACAAAGTGTATATGTAAAGAAAGGGAACCACAATCTCAAATCCTGCTGAGACGTGTCACTTGTATAAAATCATACAGGTGTACAGGGATAAAGTGACAAAGTGTATATGTAAAAAAAGGAACCACAATCTCAAATCCTGCTGAGACGTGTCACTTGTATAAAATCACACAGGTGTATAAGGATAAAGTGACAAAGTGTATATGTAAAGAAAGGAAACATAAACTCAAATCCTGCTGAGACGTGTCACTTGTATAAAATCACACAGGTGTACAGGGATAAAGTGACAAAGTGTATATGTAAAGAAAGGAAACACAATCTCAAATCCTGCTGAGACGTGTCACTTGTATAAAATCATACAGGTGTACAGGGATAAAGTGACAAAGTGTATATGTAAAGAAAGGGAACCACAATCTCAAATCCTGCTGAGACGTGTCACTTGTATAAAATCACACAGGTGTACAAGGATAAAGTGACAAAGTGTATATGTAAAGAAAGGAAACATAAACTCAAATCCTGCTGAGACGTGTCACTTGTATAAAATCACACAGGTGTACAGGGATAAAGTGACAAAGTGTATATGTAAAGAAAGGAAACACAATCTCAAATCCTGCTGAGACGTGTCACTTGTATAAAATCACACAGGTGTACAAGGATAAAGTGACAAAGTGTATATGTAAAGAAAGGAAACACAATCTCAAATCCTGCTGAGACGTGTCACTTGTATAAAATCATACAGGTGTACAGGGATAAAGTGACAAAGTGTATATGTAAAGAAAGGAAACACAATCTCAAATCCTGCTGAGACGTGTCACTTGTATAAAATCACACAGGTGTACAAGGATAAAGTGACAACACAATCTCAAATCCTGCTGAGACGTGTCCCTTGTATAAAATCACACAGGTGTACAGGGATAAAGTGACAAAGTGTATATGTAAAGAAAGGAAACACAATCTCAAATCCTGCTGAGACGTGTCACTTGTATAAAATCATACAGGTGTACAGGGATAAAGTGACAAAGTGTATATGTAAAGAAAGGAAACACAATCTCAAATCCTGCTGAGACGTGTCACTTGTATAAAATCACACAGGTGTACAGGGATAAAGTGACAAAGTGTATATGTAAAGAAAGGAAACACAATCTCAAATTCTGCTGAGACGTGTCACTTGTATAAAATCATACAGGTGTACAGGGATAAAGTGACAAAGTGTATATGTAAAGAAAGGGAACCACAATCTCAAATCCTGCTGAGACGTGTCACTTGTATAAAATCACACAGGTGTATAAGGATAAAGTGACAAAGTGTATATGTAAAGAAAGGAAACATAAACTCAAATCCTGCTGAGACGTGTCACTTGTATAAAATCACACAGGTGTACAGGGATAAAGTGACAAAGTGTATATGTAAAGAAAGGAAACACAATCTCAAATCCTGCTGAGACGTGTCACTTGTATAAAATCACACAGGTGTACAAGGATAAAGTGACAAAGTGTATATGTAAAGAAAGGAAACACAATCTCAAATCCTGCTGAGACGTGTCACTTGTATAAAATCATACAGGTGTACAGGGATAAAGTGACAAAGTGTATATGTAAAGAAAGGAAACACAATCTCAAATCCTGCTGAGACGTGTCACTTGTATAAAATCACACAGGTGTACAAGGATAAAGTGAAAACACAATCTCAAATCCTGCTGAGACGTGTCACTTGTATAAAATCACACAGGTGTACACGGATAAAGTGACAAAGTGTATATGTAAAGAAAGGAAACACAATCTCAAATCCTGCTGAGACGTGTCCCTTGTATAAAATCACACAGGTGTACAGGGATAAAGTGACAAAGTGTATATGTAAAGAAAGGAAACACAATCTCAAATCCTGCTGAGACGTGTCACTTGTATAAAATCATACAGGTGTACAGGGATAAAGTGACAAAGTGTATATGTAAAGAAAGGAAACACAATCTCAAATCCTGCTGAGACGTGTCACTTGTATAAAATCATACAGGTGTACAGGGATAAAGTGACAACACAATCTCAAATCCTGCTGAGACGTGTCACTTGTATAAAATCACACAGGTGTACACGGATAAAGTGACAAAGTGTATATGTAAAGAAAGGAAACACAATCTCAAATCCTGCTGAGACGTGTCCCTTGTATAAAATCACACAGGTGTACAGGGATAAAGTGACAAAGTGTATATGTAAAGAAAGGAAACCCAATCTCAAATCCTGCTGAGATGTGTCACTTGTATAAAATCATACAGGTGTACAGGGATAAAGTGACAAAGTGTATATGTAAAGAAAGGAAACACAATCTCAAATTCTGCTGAGACGTGTCACTTGTATAAAATCACACAGGTGTAAACGGATAAAGTGACAAAGTGTATATGTAAAGAAAGGAAACACAATCTCAAATCCTGCTGAGACGTGTCACTTGTATAAAATCATACAGGTGTACAGGGATAAAGTGACAAAGTGTATATGTAAAGAAAGGAACCACAATCTCAAATCCTGCTGAGACGTGTCACTTGTATAAAATCATACAGGTGTACAGGGATAAAGTGACAAAGTGTATATGTAAAAAAAGGAACCACAATCTCAAATCCTGCTGAGACGTGTCACTTGTATAAAATCACACAGGTGTATAAGGATAAAGTGACAAAGTGTATATGTAAAGAAAGGAAACATAAACTCAAATCCTGCTGAGACGTGTCACTTGTATAAAATCACACAGGTGTACAGGGATAAAGTGACAAAGTGTATATGTAAAGAAAGGAAACACAATCTCAAATTCTGCTGAGACGTGTCACTTGTATAAAATCACACAGGTGTAAACGGATAAAGTGACAAAGTGTATATGTAAAGAAAGGAAACACAATCTCAAATCCTGCTGAGACGTGTCACTTGTATAAAATCATACAGGTGTACAGGGATAAAGTGACAAAGTGTATATGTAAAGAAAGGAACCACAATCTCAAATCCTGCTGAGACGTGTCACTTGTATAAAATCATACAGGTGTACAGGGATAAAGTGACAAAGTGTATATGTAAAAAAAGGAACCACAATCTCAAATCCTGCTGAGACGTGTCACTTGTATAAAATCACACAGGTGTATAAGGATAAAGTGACAAAGTGTATATGTAAAGAAAGGAAACATAAACTCAAATCCTGCTGAGACGTGTCACTTGTATAAAATCACACAGGTGTACAGGGATAAAGTGACAAAGTGTATATGTAAAGAAAGGAAACACAATCTCAAATCCTGCTGAGACGTGTCACTTGTATAAAATCATACAGGTGTACAGGGATAAAGTGACAAAGTGTATATGTAAAGAAAGGGAACCACAATCTCAAATCCTGCTGAGACGTGTCAGTTGTATAAAATCACACAGGTGTACAAGGATAAAGTGACAAAGTGTATATCTAAAGAAAGGAAACATAAACTCAAATCCTGCTGAGACGTGTCACTTGTATAAAATCACACAGGTGTACAGGGATAAAGTGACAAAGTGTATATGTAAAGAAAGGAAACACAATCTCAAATCCTGCTGAGACGTGTCACTTGTATAAAATCATACAGGTGTACAGGGATAAAGTGACAAAGTGTATATGTAAAGAAAGGAAACACAATCTCAAATCCTGCTGAGACGTGTCACTTGTATAAAATCACACAGGTGTACAAGGATAAAGTGACAACACAATCTCAAATCCTGCTGAGACGTGTCACTTGTATAAAATCACACAGGTGTACACGGATAAAGTGACAAAGTGTATATGTAAAGAAAGGAAACACAATCTCAAATCCTGCTGAGACGTGTCCCTTGTATAAAATCACACAGGTGTACAGGGATAAAGTGACAAAGTGTATATGTAAAGAAAGGAAACACAATCTCAAATCCTGCTGAGACGTGTCACTTGTATAAAATCATACAGGTGTACAGGGATAAAGTGACAAAGTGTATATGTAAAGAAAGGAAACACAATCTCAAATCCTGCTGAGACGTGTCACTTGTATAAAATCATACAGGTGTACAAGGATAAAGTGACAAAGTGTATATGTAAAGAAAGGAAACACAATCTCAAATCCTGCTGAGACGTGTCACTTGTATAAAATCACACAGGTGTACAGAGATAAAGTGACAAAGTGTATATGTAAAGAAAGGAAACACAATCTCAAATCCTGCTGAGACGTGTCACTTGTATAAAATCATACAGGTGTACAGGGATAAAGTGACAAAGTGTATATGTAAAGAAAGGAAACACAATCTCAAATCCTGCTGAGACGTGTCACTTGTATAAAATCATACAGGTGTACAGGGATAAAGTGACAAAGTGTATATGTAAAGAAAGGAAACACAATCTCAAATCCTGCTGAGACGTGTCCCTTGTATAAAATCACACAGGTGTACAAGGATAAAGTGACAAAGTGTATATGTAAAGAAAGGAAACACAATCTCAAATCCTGCTGAGACGTGTCACTTGTATAAAATCACACAGGTGTACACGGATAAAGTGACAAAGTGTATATGTAAAGAAAGGAAACACAATCTCAAATCCTGCTGAGACGTGTCACTTGTATAAAATCATACAGGTGTACAGGGATAAAGTGACAAAGTGTATATGTAAAGAAAGGAAACACAATCTCAAATCCTGCTGAGACGTGTCACTTGTATAAAATCATACAGGTGTACAGGGATAAAGTGACAAAGTGTATATGTAAAGAAAGGAAACACAATCTCAAATCCTGCTGAGACGTGTCACTTGTATAAAATCACACAGGTGTACAGGGATAAAGTGACAAAGTGTATATGTAAAGAAAGGAAACACAAATCCTGCTGAGACGTGTCACTATATAGTGTTATCTATATTGTCTGTGTAAGGCTTTACAGAACAAGCTTTCCCAGTAAAGGATAATGATAGTCTGGCGTTACGTACTTAGCTGGATGTTTATAGATGCATCTGGTACTGACTGAGATACTGATTGCTGCATTTTCTTCTGTTCCATTTGTTGTACGACCTAAAATAAAGCATTAGTGTCAGTAATAAGGATAAACTGCATGGACCCCCCCCCCCCACAAAAAAAAAGCAAGCAAAAAAAAAAACATTGGTATAATATTAAAATTTAACTAAGTTAACAAATTAATAAAGGGGAAAAAAGACTTAAAAATAATATTTTTCAGAATCTAAAATACCATTTGTTGTACTTGATTTGAGGAAAGCAAGTTCAATAAAAAAGGTTAAAAATGAATTGTAATCCTTTGAGAACAAGAATGTTAAAACAACTTTAAAACAAAGAAACGGTCAGTGTTATAGTAGCTAAGTCATTTTATTATGACAAGTATTATTTGATTTCTGTTTATCCTAGCTCACCCTTACAGTACTCACCAATTAAAATGTAATACAAGTGTGGCCAGGAAGGAAAAACAGACCTAAGTACATTATCAAACTGAAAAATAACCTCTATTTAGAAGTCTGAATATAATGTACACCTTTCCTTCTATATTAAGCCTCAGCAGATATGTGCATATGCAGTTTGTAGTGAGATCTCTACACAGAACTTTAGAAACAAATGTCTATTTCTGATGTCCAAGAAGTAGAGACTGCCTTGTAACTATGAACTTTAAATCCAATGTACCATACATACTTGAAATGTTGAAATAATATACTGAACAATCTGAAAACTATAGTCTTTTGCCGGCATACATTTTGGCCTTGTAGTGAGTCCCTGGAATTACTAATAGTTTCAAGATCGGTTTGACTCCATTCTTTTTTCTGCTCAACGCATAAGATAAGACATTGAAATACATCCAGTGTAGTGCAGTGTTCTTCCCAGGAACTATTTAATGGGCACACCAACCAACTGATTTGACTGACCACCTAGCCAATATTAAGTTAATATGATCTTATTTTGCTTTCAATGTTTGTTGCACAAATTATCATTCAATTAATTTATGTTAATTTATGTAATTAATGTGTACTTTGTATAGCTTAAGTGACCTTTATACATAACAAAAAAAAATAATAATAAATTGGGAATCTGCCCCTACCCGGATACTTCATAATGCCACCATGCTGGCGAAATTTTCTGTGAAGAACACTGACTGTGTATAGTCATTTCTAATTTATTGGCTTTTTATCATGACAAAATGAAGGAATACAGATGTCTAGAGAAGCATGAAATTGGGAAATACATTAAGAAGGAACTTTTAACTAGCCAGAAAACTACCTTATCCAGATGGAAGGCAAAATAAGTTGAATACAAGGATATAGTCTGTAACCAGAAGGGGCTTTAGGGTTTGTAAGGCTTTAGGCAACATTAAAATATGAGGCCCCATATGTTTAATTTTTTTTACTTATTAATATGTTTTGCATTGTGTAATGGGAAGGGTTTGAGTCTCGGTTCTAAAAATGTTTAGGGGGTACCTAGGTAAGTATAGTGTGCATGCAGAACATTTTAGCTTTGAGGCTTCTCTTTTTATTAGGGTGAAAAAGTGCTATTTTGTAAGGTTTCCCCTCTCTTTAAGTTTGTTTATCTCTAGTGGGGGCCAGAGAGGAACGTGACATTTTTACAGATATTAGTCCTATATGATAGCATTCTGCTGTACGAGGAGAGTGGGGGAGAGTATAGGAAATGTTACTAGCAGGTATCACATCTGGTTGCATATGGGTTACCTAGCGAACCTAGGATAAATGAGGCTAAGTGCAGCCCTTCACCCCCCTTATATGTCCATTGCTGCCAGTGTCCTTGTACTTACTGGTTATGCTGATGCTGGCAAAAGGTGGAGAAAAGGGAGGAGTAGCCAGAGAAGTTCTGGTTGTACCTAAGAGGCTGTGAGGGTTAGAATGTCTAGCTGTGCAATGAGAAAGCTTGTCAACAGGGCAGGTATACTATAACTGTCCTAGAAAGAAAAAAAAAGGAAAATAAATTGCACATATTGTTTAGGCCCCTGTGTGAGGTCCCATCATGAGAGAAGCCTTGGACAGTCGTCCATTTGGCCTAACACTAGGGCCACCTATGTCTGTAACTCTACTACTCCTTTGACTGAGATAATAGTCAAAAAGACTGCTGAGATTCTAAAGGGATGCTTCCTGTAATGGATTATATGAAGTAGAGATATTTTATTTATCATTATTTTAAAGTATAATTCATATTATTTTGGTGGTTAAGTTATATCACAAAGACCTAAATAGTAGTATCTCTCTAGTGGAGCGCCACTTTTTTAAAATTATGTGGTAATGATTATAAAGATGTGTTTCTGCCCTCTGCACAATATATTTGGCTTCAGGTACAAAAAAGGATATCAAGTGTCTCCATGGAATTTGATGTAAAAAACTGCTACATGACTGGTCGAAAAACAGAATTTATGCTTACCTGATAAATTACTTTCTCCAACGGTGTGTCCGGTCCACAGCGTCATCCTTACTTGTGGGATATTCTCTTCCCCAACAGGAAATGGCAAAGAGTCCCAGCAAAGCTGGTCACATGATCCCTCCTAGGCTCCGCCCACCCCAGTCATTCGACCGACGGACAGGAGGAAATATATATAGGAGAAACCATATGATACCGTGGTGACTGTAGTTAGAGAAAATAATATATCAGACCTGATTAAAAAAACAGGGCGGGCCGTGGACCGGACACACCGTTGGAGAAAGTAATTTATCAGGTAAGCATAAATTCTGTTTTCTCCAACATTGGTGTGTCCGGTCCACGGCGTCATCCTTACTTGTGGGAACCAATACCAAAGCTTTAGGACACTGATGAAGGGAGGGAGCAAATCAGGTCACCTAAATGGAAGGCACCACGGCTTGCAAAACCTTTCTCCCAAAAATAGCCTCCGAAGAAGCAAAAGTATCAAATTTGTAAAATTTGGCAAAAGTGTGCAGTGAAGACCAAGTCGCTGCCTTACATATCTGGTCAACAGAAGCCTCGTTCTTGAATGCCCATGTGGAAGCCACAGCCCTAGTGGAGTGAGCTATGATTCTTTCAGGAGGCTGCCGTCCGGCAGTCTCATAAGCCAATCGGATAATGCTTTTAAGCCAAAAGGAAAGAGAGGTAGAAGTCGCTTTTTGACCTCTCCTTTTACCAGAATAAACAACAAACAAGGAAGATGTTTGTCCGAAATCTTTAGTAGCCTCTAAATAGAATTTTAGAGCACGGACTACATCCAAATTGTGTAACAAACGTTCCTTCTTTGAAACTGGAAGAACTAGATTTAGACTCCAGGGAGGAGTCAAAGGTCTGTAAACAGGCTTGATCCTAACCAGAGCCTGAACAAATGCTTGAACATCTGGCACAGCTGCCAGTCTTTTGTGAAGTAAAACAGATAAAGCAGAGATCTGTCCCTTCAGAGAACTAGTAGATAATCCTTTCTCCAAACCTTCTTGTAGAAAGGATAGAATCTTAGGAATTTTTATCTTGTTCCATGGGAATCCTTTAGATTCACACCAACAGATATATTTTTTCCATATTTTATGGTAAATTTTTCTAGTTACAGGCTTTCTAGCCTGAATCAGAGTATCTATTACAGAATCTGAAAACCCACGCTTTGATAAAATCAAGCGTTCAATCTCCAAGCCGTCAGTTGGAGGGAAACCAGATTCGGATGTTCGAATGGACCCTGAACAAGAAGGTCCTGTCTCAAAGGTAGCTTCCATGGTGGAGCCGATGACATATTCACCAGGTCTGCATACCAAGTCCTGCGTGGCCACGCAGGAGCTATCAAGATCACCGATGCCCTCTCCTGATTGATCCTGGCTACCAGCCTGGGGATGAGAGGAAACGGTGGGAATACATAAGATAGGTTGAAGGTCCAAGGTGCTACTAGTGCATCTACTAGGGTTGCCTTGGGATCCCTGGATCTGGACCCGTAGCAAGGAACCTTGAAGTTCTGACGAGACGCCATCAGATCCATGTCTGGAATGCCCCATAATTGAGTTATTTGGGCAAAGATTTCCGGATGGAGTTCCCACTCCCCCGGATGGAATGTCTGACGACTCAGAAAATCCGCTTCCCAATTTTCCACTCCTGGGATGTGGATCGCAGACAAGTGGCAGGAGTGATCCTCCGCCCATTGAATTATCTTGGTTACTTCTTTCATCGCCAGGGAACTCCTTGTTCCCCCCTGATGATTGATATATGCAACGGTCGTCATGTTGTCTGACTGAAACCTTAAGAATTTGGCCTTTGCTAGTTGAGGCCAAGCTCTGAGAGCATTGAATATCGCTCTCAGTTCCAGAATGTTTATCGGGAGAAGAGACTCTTCCCGAGACCATAGACCCTGAGCTTTCAGGGATTCCCAGACCGCGCCCCAGCCCACTAGGCTGGCGTCGGTCGTGACAATGACCCACTCTGGTCTGCGGAAGCTCATTCCCTGTGACAGATTGTCCAGGGTCAGCCACCAACGGAGTGAATCTCTGGTCTTTTGATCTACTTGAATCGTCGGAGACAAGTCTGTATAATCCCCATTCCACTGTCTGAGCATGCACAGTTGTAATGGTCTTAGATGAATTCGTGCAAAAGGAACTATGTCCATTGTTGCAACCATCAATCCTATTACTTCCATGCACTGCGCTATGGAAGGACGAGGAACAGAATGAAGTACTTGACAAGAGCTTAGAAGTTTTGATTTTCTGACCTCTGTCAGAAAAATCCTCATTTCTAAAGAATCTAATATCGTTCCCAAGAAGGAAACTCTTGTTGACGGGGACAGATAACTTTTTTCTTTGTTCACCTTCCATCCGTGAGATCTGAGAAAGGCTAGGACGATGTTCGTATGAGCCTTTGCATTTGACAGGGACGACGCTTGAATCAGGATGTCGTCCAAGTAAGGTACTACTGCAATGCCCCTTGGTCTTAGAACCGCTAGAAGAGACCCTAGTACCTTTGTGAAAATCCTTGGAGCAGTGGCTAATCCGAATGGAAGTGCCACAAACTGGTAATGCTTGTCCAGAAAAGCGAACCTTAGGAACTGATGATGTTCCTTGTGGATAGGAATATGTAGGTATGCATCCTTTAAATCCACGGTAGTCATAAATTGATTTTCCTGGATAGTAGGTAGGATCGTTCGAATAGTTTCCATTTTGAACGATGGTACCCTGAGAAATTTGTTTAGGATCTTTAGATCCAAAATTGGTCTGAATGTTCCCTCTTTTTTGGGAACTATGAACAGATTGGAATAAAAACCCATTCCTTGTTCTCTTATTGGAACTGGATGTATCACTCCCATCTTTAACAGGTCTTCTACACAATGTAAGAATGCCTGTCTCTTTATTTGGTTTGAAGATAATTGAGACCTGTGGAACCTTCCCCTTGGGGGTAGTTCCCTGAATTCCAGGAGATAACCTTGAGAAACTATTTCTAGCGCCCAAGGATCCTGAACATCTCTTGCCCAGGCCTGAGCAAAGAAAGAAAGTCTGCCCCCCACTAGATCCGGTCCCGGATCGGGGGCTATCCCTTCATGCTGTTTTGGTAGCAGTGATAGGCTTCTTGGCCTGCTTACCCTTGCTCCAGCCTTGCATTGGTTTCCAGGCTGGTCTGGGTTGTGAAGTATTACCCTCTTGCTTAGAGGATACAGAATTAGAGACTGGTCCGTTTCTGCGAAAGGGACGAAAATTAGGCTTATTTTTAGCCTTTAAAAGACCTATCCTGTGGGAGGGCGTGGCCCTTTCCCCCAGTGATGTCTGAAATCTCTTTCAAATCAGGTCCAAATAATGTTTTACCTTTGAAAGGAATGTTAAGCAATTTTGTCTTGGAAGACACATCCGCTGACCAAGACTTTAGCCAAAGCGCTCTGCGCGCCACAATAGCAAACCCTGAATTTTTCGCCGCTAATCTAGCTAATTGCAAAGCGGCATCTAAAACAAAAGAGTTAGCCAATTTAAGTGCTTGAACTCTGTCCATAACCTCCTCATACGAAGATTCTTTACTGAGCGATTTTTCTAATTCCTCGAACCAGAAACACGCTGCCGTAGTGACAGGAACAATGCATGAAATTGGTTGTAGAAGGTAACCTTGCTGTACAAAAATCTTTTTAAGCAAACCCTCTAATTTCTTATCCATAGGATCTTTGAAAGCACAACTATCTTCGATAGGAATAGTAGTGCGTTTGTTTAGAGTAGAAACCGCCCCCTCGACCTTGGGGACTGTCTGCCATAAGTCCTTTCTGGGGTCGACTATAGGAAATAATTTCTTAAATATAGGGGGGGGAACAAAAGGTATGCCAGGCCTTTCCCACTCTTTATTTACTATGTCCGCCACCCGCTTGGGTATAGGAAAAGCGTCGGGGGGCACCGGAACCTCTAGGAACTTGTCCATCTTACATAATTTCTCTGGAATGACCAAATTGTCACAATCATCCAGAGTAGATAACACCTCCTTAAGCAGTGCGCGGAGATGTTCTAATTTAAATGTCACAACATCAGGTTCAGCTTGATGAGAATTTTTTCCTGAATCTGAAATTTCTCCATCAGACAAAACCTCCCTCATGGCCCCTTGAGATTGGTGTGAGGGTATGTCAGAACAGTTATCATCAGCGTCCTCTTGCTCTTCAGTGTTTAAAACAGAGCAATCGCGCTTTCTCTGATAAGTAGGCATTTTGGATAAAAGATTTGCTATGGAGTTATCCATTACAGCCATTAATTGTTGCATGGTAATAAGTATTGGCGCACTAGATGTACTAGGGGCCTCCTGTGTGGGCATAACTGGTGTAGACACAGTAGGGGATGTAGTATCATGTTTACTCCCTTCACTTGAGGAATCATCTTGGGCAATATCATTATCTGTGGCATTACTGTCCTTACTTTGTTTGGACACTATGGCACAATTATCACATAAATTTAAATGGGGAGACACATTGGCTTTCATACATATAGAACATAGCTTATCTGATGGTACAGACATGTTAAACAGGCTTAAACTTGTCAACAAAGCACAAAAAACGTTTTAAAATAAAACCGTTACTGTCACTTTAAATTTCAAACTGAAAACACTTTATTACTGAATATGTGAAAAAGTATGAAGGAATTGTTCAAAATTCACCAAAATTTCACCACAGTGTCTTAAAGCATTAAAAGTATTGCACACCAAATTTCAGAGCTTTAACCCTTAAATTAACGGAACCGGAGCCGTTTTTACATTTAACCCCTATACAGTCCCAGCTATATGCTTTGCTGAGACCCAACCAAGCCCAGAGGGGAATACGATACCACAAGACGCCTTCTATAAGCTTTTTCAGTGATTCTTAGCTCCTGACACATGCATCTGCATGCCTTGCTCTCCAAAAACAACTGCGCATTATTGGCGTGAAAATGAGGCTCTGTCTATAACTAGAAAAGGCCCCTATTTGAAAAAGGTGTCCAACACAGTGCCTGACGTTTTCCTAAACGTTTCCCCAAGATTATAACACCAAAAATTAGTTAGAATCTGTATAATATGCCTATTAAAGCAATCGTTTTAGCCCAGAAAAATGTCTACCAGTTTTTAAGCCCTTTTTGAAGCCCTTTATTCTTTTATGTTAAACTAAGAAAATGGCTTACCGGTCCCCATGAGGGGAAATGACAGCCTTCCAGCATTACATGGTCTTGTTAGAAATATGGCCAGTCATACCTTAAGCAGAAAAAAGGTCTGCTAACTGTTTCCCCCAACTGAAGTTACTTCATCTCAACAGTCCTGTGTGGAAACAGCAATCGATTTTAGTAACTGTCTGCTAAAATCATCTTCCTCTTACAAACAGAAATCTTCATCCTTTTCTGTTTCAGAGTAAATAGTACATACCAGCACTATTTTAAAATAACAAACACTTGATAGAAGAATAAAACTACATTTAAACACCAAAAAACTCTTAACCATCTCCTTGGAGATGTTGCCTGTACAACGGCAAAGAGAATGACTGGGGTGGGCGGAGCCTAGGAGGGATCATGTGACCAGCTTTGCTGGGACTCTTTGCCATTTCCTGTTGGGGAAGAGAATATCCCACAAGTAAGGATGACGCCGTGGACCGGACACACCAATGTTGGAGAAATGCTTTCACTGATATATTCAGCAAGTGATCTTGAAAGTGTATAACAATTCTAGTATCACAATAATCACAACGATTCAATGGCTTTTAACAAATCATCCACAGGTACTAGCATCTGTGGCAAAATGTTAATGGATATGACTAGCTGCACATGCAACTGAGTCACCCACCAGGATGTTTGTTTTTATTCTGTGTGGAGCAAGTATGCCAGCCTTTGAGACTTAGTGATTCTTTTCCTAAGAGACTCATCCAAATATTCATGGTTAGGCTACCGAGACCTGAAATGTTGGCCTGAAGTATTGTTCTGACTTGTAACAGCACTTTTTTTTTGCTGAGGTGGGTCTGAAATTCTCCTGCCATAAAGACACAGGGCTAGCTGTGAATAGAGTTGACGTCTGTAGGCTGAGTATCTAGCCCTGTTTAGTAGAGAACCATACGAAATGGTGGTCAAAATCTTAATGCCGAAACATTAGTTTCTCTGAAGCAACCACATAAAATGGTGATAAACAAGTTTGCCTTCCTTCTGGGATCTGCAATAAGTAACGCTAAGGCTTCTGAATATGGTATCAGCATAGCGGAAAGCCCAAAGAGGAGACAAACAAACTGAAAATGGTCAATCCCCACTGCTAGTCTAAGAAACAAGGGTGAGAAGGAGCAGTGAAATATGCATTGTAGAGGTCTACTACCACCATGTATACTTGTGGATAAATAACACTGATTAGAGTCAGCAGAAGTTTATGTGTTGCCGAAAAAAGGCCAGTACAGTGTGAGCCAGTGTATCCAAAGAAAAGTAAAAATCCTTTAATATACAGTATCAGTTATAGTAAAGGTATCACCTGTATATCGCTTTTGTTATTTTCTTGTAAAAGGATTTTTACATTTCTATGAAACTTGGTATTCAAATACTTTTACAGTATCAAATGATTAATAAAAGTTATCACAAATGTTTTCCTTAAAGTGATTGTAAACGTTCTGAATGTCGTCAGCAGCCGACTAGACTATGGCAACGCACTCTATGCCGGGTCCACCATTAAGCTCCAAAAGAGACTTCAGCACATCCAGAACGCCTCGGCCAGACTCATCCTCGACATCCCTCGCCAATGCCACATCACTAAACACCTGCGGGACCTGCACTGGCTCCCCATCAACAAAAGAATAACCTTCAAGCTTCTCACCCACGCATTCAAGGCCCTCCACAACATTGGTCCCGAATACATGATGAACCACCATGTTACCGTCTACACCCACGCAGACAACTTCGATTGGCCGACCAAGCCCTCACAGTTATCCCCTGCATCAGGAAAACCACAGCGGGAGGCAGATCCTTCTCTCACCTGGCAGCCAAGACTTGTAACACCCTCCCGCTGCACCTCAGACAAGCTACCACCCTAACTAAGTTCAGAAAGGACCGCAAGACCTGGCTCTTCGACTGAACTGCAACCCTCAGCACCTTGAGACCCTTACGGGTGAATAGCCGCGCTTTACAAGAACCCAATAGATAGAGAGATAAGGCACAGTATATACAATTCTACAAAACATGGGCACTTTAATTGATTACATTTTTTTAAGATGCTTTCTTTGTAAAATATTTACCATTTGGTGATGATAAACATCACGTAATTCCTTCGCCCGCATCTTATACTTCATTTAGCTGAGTGATGACGAATCCAGCTTTATCCAATCGTTGCGTGCCCCACAAGCTGGAGATGCGGGCGAAGGAATGGCATGATGTTTATCATCACAAAATGGTAAATATTTTAAAAATAAAGCTTCTTAAAATAATTGAATCAATGAAAGTGCCCCTGTGCATTACATTCCAAACGTTTACACTCACTTTAACCATTTGATGACAGGGTTAATTTGTCTACATCGGAACAGCGTGCTCACGATCGCAAGATTTCAATGATGGGATCGGGTCAGGGGGGCATTCCGGTGATGCTAGGGCACGCCCTCCAGACCGCAATCACAACATGGAAGCGCCGTTGGCTTTAGGACAGCCAACGGTTATGACGTTCTATTTCATTCTATCGGCACTAAAGGCCAGTGTAATTATGACGGAATAGAACGGAATAACGGCGTTAAAAGGTTAAAGGGACACTGAACCCAAATTTTTTATTTCATGATTCAGATAGAGCATGCAAATTTAAGCAACTTTCTAATTTACTCCGATTATCAATTTTTCTTTGTTCTCTTGCTTTCTTTATTTGAAAAAGAAGGCATCTAAGCTATTTTTTTGGTTCAGGCCATGGAAAGCACTTGTCTATTGGTGGGTGAATTTATCCACCAATCAGCAAGAACAACACAGTGTGTTCACCAAAAATGGGCCGGCATCTAAACTTACATTCTTGCATTTCAAATAAAGATACCAAGAGAATGAAGAAAATTTGATAATAGGAGTAAATTAGAAAGTTGCTTAAAATTACATGCTCTATCTGAATCACGAAAGAAAAAATTTGGGTTCAGTGTCCCTTTAAGGAAGAGATAGCCAGGAGAAGAACCAAGTTTTGCTGTTTGCTATGAAAACTCTTTATTTTTTTATTTTTTTTGTAGGATTTGCTGCTTTTTTCCCCAAAGGACATGAGACCCATAGTTTTCCTTTTCAATTCAGACAGAGCATAGAATAATAAAAACATAAATTATGCTTACCTGATAATTTCATTTCCATCGTTGGGAGGAGAGTCATTCATTACTTATGGGAAATTAAGAACCTGGCCACCAGGAGGAGGCAAAGACACCCCAGCCAAAGGCTTAAATACCTCCCCTCATCC
The DNA here is from genome assembly GCF_027579735.1 of Bombina bombina. NCBI lineage: Eukaryota > Metazoa > Chordata > Amphibia > Anura > Bombinatoridae > Bombina > Bombina bombina. Next base: position 229,033,291 of record NC_069505.1, on the reverse strand, counting down.
CCCAGCCATTCTGCCGAGGGAACAACGAACAGTAGGAGAAATATCAGGGTATAAATGGTGCCAGAATAAAGTATTACATTTAGGGCTGCCCACCGGAGATACGGGCAGGAGCCATGGACTCTCCTCCCCACGATGGAAATGAAATTATGAGTTAAGCATAATTTATGTTTTCCATCTAAAGGGGAGGAGAGTCCACTGCTTCATTCATTATGGGAAATATATACCCAAGCTCTAGAGGACACTGAATGAAACCGGGAGGGTAAAGGCGGACCCTTAAACTGAGGTCACCCCAGCCTGTAGAACCTTTCTCCCAAAAACAGCTTCCGCAGAAGCAAAAACATCAAATTTGTAAAACTTTGTGAAAGTATGCAAGGAGGACCAGGTATCCGCCTTACAAATCTGCTCCATAGAAGCCTCATTTTTGAAGGCCCAAGATGAAGCCACTGCTCTAGTGGAATGAGCCGTAATCCTCTGAGGGGGCTTGTGTCCCGCCGTCTCATAGGCGAGGTGGATCAAGCTCCTCAGCCAAAAAGACTAAGAAGTAGCAGAGGCCCGCTGACCCCTGCGCTTTCCTGAATAGACTACAAAAAGAGTGTTAGATTGTCTGAAATATTTAGTCGCCTGAAGATAGAACTTCAAGGCACGAACCACATCCAGAATATGAAGTAGCCTCTCCTTAGAAGAGGGGGGGCTAGGGCACAAAGAAGGAACAACTATTTCCTGATTGATGTTACGGTCAGACACCAACTTCGGAAGAAATCCAAAGCCAGTGCGAAGAACAGCCTTTTCCGCGTGAAACACCAGGTAAGGGGGCTCATGTTGCAAGGCCGCCAGTTCGGAAACTCTGCGGGCCGATGCAATGGCTAACAGGAAAAGACCCTTCCAAGACAGGATCTTCAAGTCAAAATGCATAGGCTCAAATGGAGCCCATTTAAAACCTTAAGGACCAAATTCAAGCTCCACGGGGAAGCAGACTGCCTAAAGACAGGCCTGATTCTAGACAGAGCCTGAACAAAAGATTGAATGTCAGGAAGCTCAGCGAGCTTCCTATGCAACAACATGGAAAGAGCCGAGATCTGTCCCTTCAAGGAACTAGCGGCAAGACCCTTCTCCAAACCCTCTTGGAGAAAGGACAAAATCCTGGATACCTTCACCTATTGCCAAGGATATCCATGTCTCTCACACCAGGACAAGTAAACTCTCCACAGCTTATGTTAGATGTGCCGAGTGACAGGTTTCCTCGCCTGAACTAGAGTATCAATCACGGTTTCAGAAAACCCTCTCTTGGCTAGGACTAAGCGTTCAATCTCCACGCAGTCAGCCTCAGAGAATCTAGACTCTGATGTTGAAAAGGACCCTGTTCCAGCAGATCCCTGCGACAGGGTAACCTCCACGGCGGGGAGGATGACATCTCCACCAGATCCGCAAATCATGTCCTCCGCGGCCACGAAGCAGCAATCAGAATGGACAACCCTCTCTTCTGCTTTATGCGTGCCACTATATGAGGTAGAAGCGGTAACGGAGGAAAAATGTACACTAGGCTGAACTCCCAAGGAACCGCCAACGCATCTATCAGCTCGGCTTGGGGTCTCTCGACCTCAAACCATATCGGGGAAGCTTGCAATTTAATCGGGATGCCATGAGATCGATCTCTGGCATCCCCCATCTGAGACAAATCTCTGCAAACACCTCGGGGTGAAGAGACCATTCTCCCGGATGAAAAGTTTGCCTACTGAGAAAGTTCGCTTCCCAGTTGTCCACTCCAGGGATGTGGATAGCTGAGAACAAACAGCTGTGGGCCTCCGCCCACTCCAGAATCCGAGACACCTACCTCATTGCCAGGGAGCTCCTAGTACCCCCCTGGTGGTTGATGTATGCCACAGAGCTAATGTTGTCCATCTGGAACCTGATGAAGTTGCATTCCCCCAGATGGGGCCATGCCCTCAGAGCGTTGTAGATTGCTTGCAGTTCCAGGATATTTATCAGAAGAAGAGACTCCAGTCGAGACCATTTTCCCTGTGCTATCCTGGCACCCCAAACAGCTCCCCATCCCGTCAGACTCGCGTCCGTGGTCACAATTTCCCAGGACGGTCTCAAGAAGGATGTCCCCATGGACAACTGGACCAGACGAAGCCACCAAGAGAGGGAAGTCAGAGTCCACGCATCCATGAATATCAGCTGTGACAGATCGGAATGATCGCTGTTCCACTGTCTCAACATGCACAGTTGAAGAGGTCTGAGATGAAATCTTGGGAATGCAATGACATCTATGCTGGAGACCATGAGCCCAATCACCTCCATACACTGAGCCACTGAGGGACTCCTTGAGGACTGAAGGGCAAGACAGGCAGACGCAATCTTCCTGCGTCGCTGATCTGTGAGGAATATCTTCATGGATACGGAGTCTAGAATCGTGCCCAGAAACTCCACCCTGGTGCTGGGAACCAGGGAGCTTTTTCCGGAGTTGATCTTCCAACCGTGAGATTGAAGTAACAGAAGCAGAGCCCTTGAGTTGGCTTCTGCCAGATGAAATGACGGCGCCTGAACCAGAATGTTGACCAGGTAGGGTGCTGCTGCCGCAATACCTCTGGATCTGGCCAATGCAAACAGGGCCCCCAGAACCTTCGTAAAGACTCTTGGGGCCATCACCAGACGGAAGGGAAGGGCCACAAATTGAAAGTGTTGGTGCAGTAATGCAAATCTGAGAAATTTGAAATGATCCTTGTGAATTGGAACATGCAGGTAGGCATCCTTCAAGTCTATTGTGGTCTTGAACTAGAGGCAAAATGGACCTGATCGTTTCCATTTTGAACGATGGAACGGACAGGAACTTGTTTAAACACTTTAAATCCAAAGTAGGGCAGAACGTGCCCTCCTTCTTTGGAACCCCAAACAGATTTGAATAGTACCCTAGACCCCTTTCTGCATGGGGTACTGGTACGATAACGCCTAGAGATGAGAGATCCCTCACACACTCTAGAAAGGACTCTCTCATCTCCGGTCTTGAAGACAGGTTTGAAACAAGGAATCTGCCCCTGGGCGGAAGGGACCTGAATCCTATCCTGTAACCCTGAGTGACAACCTCCAGAACCCAAGGGTCCTGAACATCCTGCAACCAGGCGTTGTAGAAGCGAGACAATCTGCCCCCTAATTGGTCCATAGACCTGTCGGGGGCCACCCCTTTATGCCGATTTTGTTTCAGCTGGCTTCTTGTTCTGCTTAGACTTGTTCCAAGCCTGAGCAGGCTTCCAGGCTTCCTTCGGTTATTCCAGCATCGCGGCGGGCTGCTAGCGCTGGGCCTTTTCTGTGTGAAAATTAGAACCCTTAGGTATAGCCTTCTTATCCTGGGGCAGGAAGGCGCCCTTGCCTCCCGTAGCCGTGGATATAATCGAGTCCAGGCCTGGATCAAACAGAATCTTACCTTGAAAGGGCAGGGACAGTAACCTCAGTTTAAAAGTCATGTCCGCCAAACAAGATTTTAGCCACAGCGCTCTGCGTGCTAAAATGGAAAAACCTGATACCTTAGCGTTCAGGCGAATAATCTGCATATTGGCGTCACAAATGAAATAATTGGCCACCTTCAGCGTCTTAATCTTTTCCTGTATCTCGTCGAAAGAGGGCTCACCCTCAATCATCTCGCACAGAGAATCGCACCAATATGACGCAGCTCCAGAAACTGTGGCGACGGCTGCTGCCGGTTGAAAAACAAACCCTGTGTGCTGAAACATCTTCCTCAACATGATTTCCAACTTTTTATCCATGGGCTCCTTGAACGACGAGCTATCCTCTAGAGGAATAGTCATACACTTAGCGAGCATGGAGATAGCTTCATCCACCTTGGGAATGGTTCCCCATAGCTCAAGCTGGGCCTTCGGAACGGGGAAAAGCTTCTTAAAGTTAGAAGAGGGGGAAAAGGAAGAACCTAATCGCTCCCATTCATTTTTTATAATATTTGCCATCTTTACAGGAACCGGGAAGGTCTGGGGCACCACCCTGTCCTCATACACCTTGTCCAGCTTAGGAATGGAAGGTTCTTCCGGGAGCTTCGGCTCCGGAACCTCCAGAGTAGCAAGAACTTGCTTTAGCAAAAAGAGCAAATTCTCCATCTTAAACCTATAGCCAGGCTCCTCCGCCGGAGGTTTAGATGACATGGACTCCGAACCAGAAGGGACCCCCTCCGAAGCATCGGAGTGGGCCTCATTGTCGTACCACTCCGCAGGAGTTTCCGACCTAGATGAATCCTGACTCTGGCCGCTCTGAAAGGCTCTATGCTTGCGCATAGCAGAACACGGTAAAGCATGGATCACCTTAGAGACTGACTTTTGAAGTTGGTCCGCAAAATCTGGCGGCCAGAAGGGGTAACAGACGGAACCTGGGGTGCTGCATGTGAAACAGGGGACGCAATTAGGGGACGCACCTCACGGGAAGGAGAACCCTCAGAGGTGGACAGCTCAGTAGTACTAGACATTCCTTTATTTTTAGAAATCGTAACTTTTTAAGGCATGTGGAACATAGTTGCGCAGGCTGGTCTACTGGAACCTCACAATAAACACAGGTAAAATACTTAGATAAAGAGGGAGCACCCTCCAACGCGTCAGAATCCATAGCTTTTATCTTATTAATAAAATTAAGAACAGGCACCTTCATACCGCCAATGGCCGGGGCACTCACCACCTCCTAGGATCCGGACTAGAGAAACAGCTTTGTCACCTCCGTCGCAGATCAGACCGGAAGTGAAGGGCCCTAACAGGACTGCCCCTGCCTAAAGGAGAAAATGCGCCAAAAAAGCATAATTTATGCTTACCTGATAAATTCCTTTCTTCTGTTGTGTGATCAGTCCACGGGTCATCATTACTTCTGGGATATTATCTGCTCCCCTACAGGAAGTGCAAGAGGATTCACCCAGCAGAGTTGCTACATAGCTCCTCCCCTCTACGTCACCTCCAGTCATTCGACCAAAGACCAACGAGAAAGGAGAAGCCAAGGGTGTAGTGGTGACTGAATTATAATTTAAAAAATATGTACCTGCCTTAAAAAACAGGGCGGGCCGTGGACTGATCACACAACAGAAGAAAGGAATTTATCAGGTAAGCATAAATTATGCTTTCTTCTGTTATGTGTGATCAGTCCACGGGTCATCATTACTTCTGGGATACCAATACCAAAGCAAAAGTACACGGATGACGGGAGGGATAGGCAGGCTCATCATACAGAAGGAACCACTGCCTGAAGAACCTTTCTCCCAAAAATAGCCTCCGAAGAAGCGAAAGTGTCAAATTTGTAAAATTTGGAAAAAGTATGAAGCGAAGACCAAGTTGCAGCCTTGCAAATCTGTTCAACAGAGGCCTCATTCTTAAAGGCCCAAGTGGAAGCCACAGCTCTAGTGGAGTGAGCTGTAATTCTTTCAGGAGGCTGCTGTCCAGCAGTCTCATAGGCTAAACGTATTATGCTACGAAGCCAAAAAGAGAGAGAGGTAGCAGAAGCTTTTTGACCTCTCCTCTGTCCAGAATAAACGACAAACAGGGAAGAAGTTTGGCGAAAATCTTTAGTTGCCTGCAAGTAGAACTTGAGGGCACGAACTACATCCAGATTGTGTAGAAGACGTTCCTTCTTTGAAGAAGGATTTGGACACAAGGAGGGAACAACAATCTCTTGATTGATATTCCTGTTAGAGACAACCTTAGGTAAGAACCCAGGTTTAGTACGCAGAACTACCTTGTCTGAGTGAAAGATCAGATAAGGAGAATCACAATGAAGGGCTGATAACTCAGAGACTCTTCGAGCCGAGGAAATGGCCATTAAAAATAGAACTTTCCAAGATAACAATCTTATATCAATGGAATGAAGGGGTTCAAACGGAACACCCTGTAAAACGTTAAGAACTAAGTTTAAACTCCATGGCGGAGCAACAGTTTTAAACACAGGCTTGATCCTAGCTAAAGCCTGACAAAAGGCCTGGATGTCTGAATTTTCTGACAGACGCCTGTGTAACAAGATGGACAGAGCTGAGATCTGTCCCTTTAATGAGCTAGCCGATAAACCCTTTTCTAAACCTTCTTGTAGAAAAGACAATATCCTAGGAATCCTAACCTTACTCCAGGAGTAATCTTTGGATTCACACCAGTATAGGTATTTACGCCATATTTTATGGTAAATCTTTCTGGTAACAGGCTTCCTAGCCTGTATCAGGGTATCAATAACCGACTCAGAAAACCCACGTTTTGATAAAATCAAGCGTTCAATTTCCAAGCAGTCAGCTTCAGAGAAGTTAGACTTTGATGTTTGAATGGACCCTGAATCAGAAGGTCCTGTCTTAGAGGTAGAGACCACGGCGGACAGGATGACATGTCCACTAGATCTGCATACCAAGTCCTGCGCGGCCATGCAGGCGCTATTAGAATCACTGATGCTCTCTCCTGTTTGATTTTGGCAATCAATCGAGGAAGCAGCGGGAAGGGTGGAAACACATAAGCCATCCTGAAGTTCCAAGGTGCTGTCAAAGCATCTATCAGAACCGCTCCCGGATCCCTGGATCTGGATCCGTAGCGAGGAAGTTTGGCGTTCTGGCGAGACGCCATGAGATCTATCTCTGGTTTGCCCCAACGTCGAAGTATTTGGGCAAAGACCTCCGGATGAAGTTCCCACTCCCCCGGATGAAGAGTCTGGCGACTCAAGAAATCCGCCTCCCAGTTCTCCACTCCCGGGATGTGGATTGCTGACAGGTGGCAAGAGTGATACTCTGCCCAGCGAATTATCCTTGATACTTCTATCATTGCTAGGGAGCTTCTTGTCCCTCCCTGATGGTTGATGTAAGCTACAGTCGTGATGTTGTCCGACTGAAACCTGATGAACCCCCGAGTCTTTAACTGGGGCCAAGCTAGAAGGGCATTGAGAACTGCTCTCAATTCCAGAATGTTTATTGGCAGGAGACTTTCCTCCTGACTCCATTGTCCCTGAGCCTTCAGAGAATTCCAGACAGCGCCCCAACCTAGAAGGCTGGCGTCTGTTGTTACAATTGTCCAGTCCGGCCTGCTGAAAGGCATCCCCCTGGACAGATGTGGCCGAGAAAGCCACCATAGAAGAGAGTTTCTGGTCTCTTGATCCAGATTCAGAGTGGGGGACAAATCTGAGTAATCCCCATTCCACTGACTCAGCATGCACAATTGCAGCGGTCTGAGATGTAGGCGTGCAAAGGGAACTATGTCCATTGCTGCTACCATTAAGCCGATCACCTCCATGCATTGAGCTACTGACGGGAGTTGAATGGAATGAAGGACACGGCATGCATTTAGAAGCTTTGTTAATCTGTCTTCTGTCAGATAAATCTTCATTTCTACGGAATCTATAAGAGTCCCCAAAAATGGAACCCTTGTGAGAGGCAAGAGAGAACTCTTCTTTTCGTTCACTTTCCATCCATGCGACCTTAGAAATGCCAGAACTAACTCTGTATGAGACTTGGCAGTTTGAAAGCTTGAAGCTTGTATCAGAATGTCGTCTAGGTACGGAGCTACCGAAATTCCTTGCGGTCTCAGAACCGCCAGAAGGGCACCCAGAACCTTTGTGAAGATTCTTGGAGCCGTAGCCAATCCGAATGGAAGAGCTACAAACTGGTAATGCCTGTCTAAGAAGGCAAACCTTAGATACCGGTAATGATCTTTGTGAATCGGTATGTGAAGGTAAGCATCCTTTAAATCCACTGTGGTCATGTACTGACCCTTTTGGATCATGGGTAAGATTGTCCGAATAGTTTCCATTTTGAACGATGGAACTCTTAGGAATTTGTTTAGGATCTTTAAATCCAAGATTGGCCTGAAAGTTCCCTCTTTTTTGGGAACCACAAACAGGTTTGAGTAAAACCCTTGTCCTTGTTCCGACCGCGGAACCGGATGGATCACTCCCATTAATAATAGATCTTGTACACAGCGTAGAAACGCGTCTTTCTTTATTTGGTTTGTTGACAACCTTGACAGATGAAATCTCCCTCGTGGGGGAGATAATTTGAAGTCTAGAAGGTATCCCTGAGATATGATCTCTAGCGCCCAGGGATCCTGGACATCTCTTGCCCAAGCCCGGGCGAAGAGAGAGAGTCTGCCCCCCACTAGATCCGGTCCCGGATCGGGGGCCCTCGGTTCATGCTGTCTTAGGGGCAGCAGCAGGTTTTCTGGCCTGCTTGCCCTTATTCCAGGACTGGTTAGGTTTCCAGCCTTGTCTGTAACGAGCAACAGCTCCTTCCTGTTTTGGTGCAGTGGAAGTTGATGCTGCACCTGCTTTGAAATTCCGAAAGGGACGAAAATTAGACTGTCTAGCCTTAGCTTTGGCCTTGTCTTGAGGTAGAGCGTGGCCCTTACCTCCTGTAATGTCAGCGATAATTTCTTTCAAACCGGGCCCAAATAAAGTTTGCCCCTTGAAAGGTATATTAAGTAATTTGGACTTAGAAGTTACATCAGCCGACCAGGATTTTAGCCACAGCGCCCTACGTGCCTGAATGGCGAATCCTGAATTCTTAGCCGTAAGTTTGGTTAAATGTACTACGGCCTCCGAAACGAATGAATTAGCTAGTTTAAGGACTCTAAGCCTGTCCGTAATGTCGTCCAGCGTAGCGGAACTAAGGTTCTCTTCCAGAGACTCAATCCAAAATGCTGCCGCAGCCGTAATCGGCGCGATGCATGCAAGGGGTTGCAATATCAAACATTGTTGAACAAACATTTTCTTAAGGTAACCCTCTAATTTTTTATCCATAGGATCTGAAAAAGCACAGCTATCCTCCACCGGGATAGTGGTGCGCTTAGCTAAAGTAGAAACTGCTCCCTCCACCTTAGGGACCGTTTGCCATAAGTCCCGTGTGGTGGCGTCTATTGGAAACATCTTTCTAAATATTGGAGGGGGTGAGAACGGCACACCGGGTCTATCCCACTCCTTAGTAACAATTTCAGTTAATCTCTTAGGTATAGGAAAAACGTCAGTACTCGCCGGTACCGCAAAGTATTTATCCAACCTACACATTTTCTCTGGTATTGCAACAGTGTTACAATCGTTAAGAGCCGCTAAGACCTCCCCTAGTAATACACGGAGGTTTTCCAATTTAAATTTAAAATTTGAAATATCTGAATCCAATCTGCTTGGATCAGAACCGTCACCTACAGAATGAAGCTCTCCGTCCTCATGCTCTGCAAGCTGTGACGCAGTATCAGACATGGCCCTAGAATTATCAGCGCACTCTGTTCTCACCCCAGAGTGATCACGCTTGCCTCTTAGTTCTGGTAACTTAGCCAAAACTTCAGTCATAACAGTAGCCATATCTTGTAATGTTATCTGTAATGGCTGCCCAGATGTACTAGGCGCCATAATATCACGCACCTCCCGGGCGGGAGACGCAGGTACTGACACGTGAGGCGAGTTAGACGGCATAACTCTCCCCTCGCTGTTTGGTGAAATTTGTTCAATTTGTACAGATTGGCTTTTATTTAAAGTAGCATCAATACAGTTAGTACATAAATTTCTATTGGGCTCCACCTTGGCATTGGAACAAATGACACAGGTATCTTCCTCTGAATCAGACATGTTTAACACACTAGCAATAAACATGCAACTTGGTTACAATCTTATTTAACAAAAACGTACTGTGCCTCAAAGAAGCACTAAACGATTAAATGACAGTTGAAATAATGAACTGAAAAACAGTTATAGCATCACTCTTTAAAAACAACATAACTTGTTAGCAAAGGTTTGTTCCCATTAGTAAAGCAATACTAATTAAATTTTAAACATAAAAATCACAGAGCAACGTTTTAAAACACAGTCACTATATAAATCTCACAGCTCTGCTGAGAGAATTTACTTCCCTTCAAAGAAGTTTGAAGACCCCTGAGTTCTGTTAGAGATGAACCGGATCATGCAGAAAATATAAGTGTAACTGACTGGAAATTTTTGATGCGTAGCAAAGAGCGCCAAAAACAGCCCCTCCCCCTCACACACAGCAGTGAGAGAGAAACGAAACTGTCATAATCAAAACAAGCAAACTGCCAAGTGGAAAAATAATGCCCAAATATTTATGCACTCAGTACCTCAGAAATGCAAACGATTCTACATTCCAGCAAAAACGTTTAACATGAATTAAATACCTATTAAAAGGTGTAATGTATTTTTACAGAGTAATTCCGGTGAAATACCATCCCCAGAACACTGAAGTGTAGAGTATACATACATGTCATTATAACGGTATAGCAGGATTTTCTCATCAATTCCATTCAGAAAATAAAAACTGCTACATACCTCAATGCAGATTCAACTGCCCGCTGTCCCCTGATCTGAAGCTTTTACCTCCCTCAGATGGCCGAGAAACAGCAATATGATCTTAACTACTCCGGTTAAAATCATAAGAAAAACTCTGGTAGATTCTTCTTCAAACTCTGCCAGAGAAGTAATAACACGCTCCGGTGCTATTGTAAAATAACAAACTTTTGATTGAAGTTATAAAAACTAAGTATAATCACCATAGTCCTCTCACACCTCCTATCTAGTCTTTGGGTGCAAGAGAATGACTGGAGGTGACGTAGAGGGGAGGAGCTATGTAGCAACTCTGCTGGGTGAATCCTCTTGCACTTCCTGTAGGGGAGCAGATAATATCCCAGAAGTAATGATGACCCGTGGACTGATCACACATAACAGAAGAAAAGGGCGCGCCAAACTCCCGAAAATGAACCTGTCAGTTCCACCACATTGCCAGAGCCTCATTCCGCACACAACGCAGCAATGACACAATAAAGAATATCATGCATAAACCCCCCTGTTCAATAATCCCCTTACCAGGAACATTAACCCTTGATTCTGTAATTTTTTAAGATAAAAGGCGCCACACTATGGCCTTGTCTTCTGTGTTATCAATGTAATAAAAAAATGGAACGATCTTACCAGAATCCACGCCATGGAACAGGAACACGACCCTTCAAGTGTGACAGGTCGTAGCATCGCTCCTGACATGGACTTGAGAGAAGAAAGCAGTCTGCGAAACTCATCAACGCCGATTGCTGTAGGAGCTGTTAATATGAGTCGGGATGGTGTCGCAGAGGAGAGCTCTCCCTGCATCTCCGGACTCTAACTTTCACCCAGGCCCTCAACTGAAAGGCTTGTTAGGGCTACTTAAACTCCCTTCCCATAGCGAAGAGTAGTACTCTCCATAACAGACCTCCGAAACTTCAGCACCTCTCTGCCATCCTCCTGTGACGAAAGGCAAAGAATGACTGGGGAATGAGGGGAGTGGGGGAGGTATTTAAGCCTATGGCTGGGGTGTATTTGCCTCCTCCTGGTGGCCTAGGTTCTTAATTTCCCATAAGTAATGAATAAAGCCGTGGACTCTCCTCTCCTTTAGATGGAAAAAGTTTGCAATTTACTTCTATTATCAAATCAGCTTTGTACTCATGGTATTGTTTGTTGAAGAGATATCTAGGTAGGCAGCATTTGCATGTCGAACACTAGAAGGCAGGAAAAAAGTGCTGCCATCTAGTGCTCTTGCAATCGTATAACATTATTGCAAATCTGCAGCCATAAAGTGCTCCTGACACGTGCACTCTCCTGAGTGTACCTCCCTGCTTTTCATCAAAGGATAAAAAGAACAAAGAAAATGAAAAATAGAAGTAAATTGGAAAATTGTTTAAAATGGCATGCTCTATCTTAATTAATGAAAGAAATACTTTGGGTCTCATGTCCCTTTAATTTGGCAATGTAGCCTTCGTCATAATGTTGGAGACCCAAACATCTGATATAGAGGCTGCCGGACATTTGGAAACCTGCTTCTGCTGGGGATATCTGAACAGTCATAACATCACGTCAATGCTGAAAGAAGGATGGAACTCGCATCTACCGTATCCTCTCTTATTTGCATTAGTGAAACCCAGTTCTAGGATCAAAATTAGTCTCTTAAATGGACAGTCTACTCCAGAATGTTTATTGTTTAAAATATGGATAATCCCTCTATTACCATTCCCCAGTTTTGCATAACCTACACGGTTATATTAATATACTTTTTACCTCTGTGATTACCTTGTATCTAAGCCTCTGCAGACTGCCCCCTTATCTCAGTCCTTATGACAGACTTGCATTTTAGCCAATCCGTGCTAACTCAAATAACTCCACAGGACTGAGCACAATGTTATCTATATGACACACATGAACTAGCACAGTCTAGCTGTGAAAAACTGTCTAAATGCCCTGAGATAAGAGGCAGCCTTCAAGGGCTTAGAAATTAGCATATGAACCCACCTAGGTTTAGCTTTTAACAAAGAATACCAAGAGAACAATGCAAATTTGATTATAAGTAAATTGAAAATTGCATGTCCTATCTGAATCATGGAAGTTTAATTTTGACTAGACTATCCCTTTAATACTGAAAACTTTAGGAGTGAGACTGAAAAGAGCAAAAATAGAATTTTAAAGTCAGAAACATAAGATTATGAGAAAGATATTTTTCTTTTCAGAGCATATCAGAGACACAAGGCACTGAACAAATAGAATGCTAAACGCAAACAGCAAGACACAAATATTTGTTTTAGAGCCAGTAACTAGAATCCTGGACAAAGCACTCTTCTGGCAATACTAGCTGCCACACACGTTTAGCATTAAAGGGGCAAAACAGTGTCTAATGTAAAATATAACTGTGCACTACTGGGAGCTAGCTAAACACATCTGGTGAACCAGTGACTAAAGGTATATATGTGTAACCACCAATCAGCAGCTAGCTCCCAGTAGTACATTGCTGCTCCTGAGCATACCTAGGTATGTTTTTATGTTTCAGTTATTGCGGATTAAGCAAGTCAAATTTTTGTAGTTGTGTCCAGTATGGCTTGTGATTGCACATGGAAAGTCAGCTGACCAGTAAGCTGCAGATATAATTACAGACAGCATAGCAAGTAGGGGTTAATCTATTGAACAGGATAAAACAGACAATAGAATGAATTGTCAGAGAGTATCTCTTACAGTCTGAACTTACTTCTATATCACAAGGAACATGATGTAACTTAGTAATATAGTAAATGAAGTAGACAGAAGAAAAGTCCCCATTTAACCTTCATGATCTCCTCTCATCACTGTTTTTATGATGTGCTGGACTTGTCACACCCACATACTGCATCAGTCTCAGGCTCCAATCACTGGTCATCACTAGAATGCACATTAGTGACAAACAAGAGGTCTATACACAGACTCCATAAATGTGCTTTGTTAGTGCATTATAAACATATAGGCACAGCATTAGTATTGCTTTTCATTGGGATTGTAAGAAGAAAAACATTTATGGAAATTAAAGTTTTTAATGTTCTTAAAAGGAAAAGCTTTTTCTTTTCTGTGTGCCTTGTGATTTTTTTTTTTATCAGCACATTTTCTCCTTTAAAAAAAGGCCCTTCCTTATTAATCATTGTCAGTTGTTCTATTCATCAATACACATATTTATATAGCCCTTTCCTTTATGGCCTCAGCACTAACAGGAAGTAGCAATCAACCAATGAGCACTAACAGGAAGTTACAATCAACCAATGAGCACTAACAGGAAGTTACAATCAACCAATGAGCCTTAACAGGAAGTATCAAACAATGTGCACAAATAGGAAGTACCAATCAACTCAAAAGCACTAACAGGAAGTACACAACTGATACTGGTGTACTGGTTACAATGTAAACTATAATAGCTGTATGATACATTTTAAAGGTAAAAAAAACAACATATTTAAATGATGCTCTTTCAAATGGATGCAGACTTTTTTTTTAGTAAAATATCTGTTTAAAGGGACACTGAACCCAAATTTTTTCTTTTGTGATTCAGATAGAGCATGAAATTTTAAGCAACTTTCTAATTTACTCCTATTATCAAATGTTCTTCATTCTCTTAGTATCTTTATTTGAAATGCAATAATGTAAGTTTAGATGCCGGACCATTTTTGGTGAACAACCTGAGTTGTCCTTGCTGATTGGTGGATAAATTCATCCACTAATAAAAAAAAGTGCTGTCCAGAGTTCTGAACCTAAAAAAAACTTAGATGCCTTCTTTTTCAAATAAAGATAGCAAGAGAACAAAGAAAAAATTATAATAGGAGTAAATTAGAAAGTTGCTTAAAATTGCATGCTCTATCTGAATCACAAAAGAAAAAAAATTGAGTTCAGTGTCCCTTTAACTCATACTAGGGCTCAAACTAGATGGAAAACACAAATGCGCATCGGGTGCTTTTTCCCACACTCCTATTGTTATTAGTGTGTTAATTATTATCAGCTCTCAACATGCTACCGGTCTCAAACCTCACTATCATCCAAAACCCACATAGCCATAAACTTATCTCTTTTGCCCCTGTTACTGAGGATGAAGTTTCTGCCCTTATACTATCCTCTCACCTCACTACCTGTCCCCTCAACCCCATCCCCTCACAGCTACTCCATGCCCTCTCTTCTACCCTTACCCCTATACTCACACACATCTTCAACCTCTCCCTCAGCACTGGTATATTTCCCTCATCTCTTAAACACGCACTGGTCACACCTATCCTCAAAAAACCTTCTCTCGACCCAACCTCCCCATCCAACTACAGCCCTATTTCCCTACTCCCTCTTGCCTCAAAGCTTCTCGAAAAGCTAGTATATGTCCATCTATCCCATTTCCTTACATTAAACTCCCTCCTTGACCCACTGCAATCTGGATTTTGCACCACCACTTCACTGAGACAGCAATTGTCAAGATTACCAACGACCTACTTACAGCTAAATCCAAAGGCCACTTCTCTCTGCTTATCCTACTTGATCTGTCTGCAGCCTTTGATACGGTCGACCACCCTCTTTTGCTCCAAACCCTCCAATCCTTCGGCATTTGTGACACAGCTCTCTCATGGTTCTCTTCCTGTCTAACCATACCTTTAGTGTAGCCTTCTCTAGGGCATCCTCTGCCCCATTACCACTTTCTGTTGGGGTACCGCAAGGCTCTGTCCTTGGTCCCCTTCTCTTTTCAATCTACACATCATCTTTAGGTTCCTTAATAAAGTCCCATGGGTTTCAATATCATTTGTATGCCATCATGACACCCAAATCTACCTCTCTGCACCAGACTTATCTTCTTCCTTGCAAACACTGGCCACTAACTGTATTTCTCATATCTCATCTTGGATGTCCTCTCACTACCTTAAGCTAAATCTCTCCAAAACTGAGCTCCTTATTTTCCCCCCTTCTTCTAAAATCTCCTCCCCCAAATTCTCTATAACTGTCAATAACTCCATCATTACCCTTACCCCACATGCTCGATGTCTTGGGGTCACACTTGACTCAGATCATTAACTAGGGTTTTTTTCTACTCTTGGTTCCTGTGTTAGTGGGGATACATTTTGTTTAGAGCCATCTGAATCTGTACATTTAACGAACTGTCTCTGGGGGATGTATAGTGTTTGTTTGTTTTTCCATTTTAATTGTTGCACTTTAACCTTTTTTTTTTTATTTTTAGGATTATGAAGAGTAAATGTTAAGTTTTAATAGACAGTGCTCACTACCAGTATTGAAATATCTACTGGTGCTGATGGTTTCTGGTTAGAGGGTTCTTCTTTACATATTGTAGTAGGGAACCTAAATCTTAACTGAACATTTTATTTACCCGAAGATTTTTTTTTTTTTAACATAACTAATCAGATACGCAATATAATGATCAGTGATATGATTGTCTTTTCTGTATTATATAAGATATTATATTAATATATTAATTATATTATATATTATATTAAAGTGGAATTTTGGCATGCAGGGAACCTGTCCGTCTGTGATTGCAAGGAGGAGGTAGCATTTGCTACCCCTATTTATCTCATGCAATGTCGCCCCTTGTTCTTGCGCAACCAGTCGTGCAAGAGCAGGATTTGTCTTTCATCTCGGTCATATCAGTTCTGGGCGTTTCTGAATTCTTAGGTTTAGAAACTGTTGCAGGTTCGGATGAGCGAGGTTGGACCACAAGGGCTATTAATAGTGTAATAAATCTCATTCACCTAGATTACAAGTTTGTGCGTTCGTCTTAACGCTGAAAATATGGTATTTTTAGCGTTAAAACAGCACCACAGCCATTACAAGTCTTGTCAGTATAGGTGCACCGCAAGCCTTTTAGCCTGTACCACAACCTCAGTACCGCACTCCTAAAAATTATGTTTTTTCATGGGATTCCCATAGCGCCGTTATTACGACTTTTGCGGTGAGGCTAAAAAGCAAGCGTTACAGCCTAAAATGACAAGATCCGTAACGCCATCTAAAGTCAGTAGTTATGAGTTTTACACTACAAAGCTGTAACATAAAACTCATAACTAAAGTGTTAAAAAGTACACTAACACCCATAAACTACCTATTAACCCCTAAACCAAGGCCCTCCCGCATCGCAAACACTATTTTAAAGTTTTTAACTCCGAATCTGCCGCTCCCGACATCGCCGCCACTAAAAAAAAAAAAATAACCCCTATTCCGTTGCTCCCCGACATCGTCACCACTATAATAAACTTATTAACCCCTAAAACGCTGCCCTCCTGCATCGCAAACACTATTTAAATATTATTAACCCCTAATCTGCCATCCGCCCACTATACTAAAGTTATTAAGCTCTACACCGCCGCCACTATACTAAACCTATTAACCCCTAAACCAAAAGCCCCCCACAACGAAATATATTAAACTATTAACACCTAAACCCCCCCACATCGAAATAAACTAATTTAAACTAGTAACCCCTAAACCTAACGCCCCCCTAACTTTATATTAAAATTACAATTTCCCTATCTTAAATTAAATCTTACCTGTCAATGGGGCTGCGTTACAGAGCTTTTGTTTCCGTGATCGCAGGTGTTAGGCTTTTTTTTGCCGGCCCTCCCCATTGATGTCTATGGGGAAAGCATGCACAAGCACGTCAAACCCCGCTTGTATTTTGGTGTGGTATGGAGCTTAAAATCTCCATATCGCCAGCGCAAGCCGGGTTTTTGTGGCGTTCTTTACTTTCCCTATAGTAATCTAGGTTATTGTGCAGTGCGCACGGTTCAGGTGCTGGTTACTGTACCTGCTGAAGCTCTTGTTTCTGAGCCTGGATATGTTCGTGCTGTTTCTGTAGTTCATCCCTTTGTTTATAAAGCTCTTCCGCTCTCTCTTGTAATTCCTTCTCTTGCTGGAAAATCTGTTTTTCAAACTGCTGAAGCTCTTCCTCTGTGTACGGCGGCTGTTCATCTACAGTCTGCAACATGTCAATATACAAATATATCAATGATTAAAGAGACAAAATCATCTCCTTCAACAATTTTGGTGTATTTAAAGGGATATAAATGTTCAAAAAAAAAATGCTGTAATATGTGCAAGTATGTTATTGCTGCATGATTACTTGCGTAAAACTGTCATTTAACACCTGCTAAGGCATTAAACACATAGTTAAAGCTAGCTCCAGAGCAGCATGTCATGACTGAGAGCTAGCTAAACACATCTGGTGAGCCAATGACAAGAGACAAATGTGTGTAGCCATTAATCACCAGTTAGCTCCCTGTAGTATAGAATATGTACATATTTGTTTCAACAAAGGATACCAAGATAACAAACTAAATTGAATAATAGAAGTGGATTCTAAATTATTTAAAAACTTTTGTGATTCAGACAGAACATGTAATTTATTTATTTTTAATTGTGACTTTCCTATCCCTTTAAAGAGACATAGAAGTCAAAACGAAACTTTTATGATTCAGGCATTCCAATTCACACTTCCCTTTCTTTGTTTCCCTTTTTGAAAGATACCTTTTCTATGAGAGCATACTGAAGTATCCACAGGAGCGTGCATATGTCAAGACTTTTTTTATTGAACCTTATCTCACTGGGTTTGAATAACACTACTTCTCTTTGATTTACCCTCACAAAACAGATTTTTTTTTTCTTCAATAGATAATGTTCTTTCAGAAAATCTTACTTTGTAGAACTAAAAGAACAGTAGATTTTTATTAACCATTTACTTGACATCTGACTTTAGAGCACAACTGAATGTAGGGGACACAAACCTTGTCTCACACTAAACTGTGCAGTATTAGTGATTTGCAGAAATGAACCATTTGTATTGTCATAATAATAATTACCTCCCAGCCATCTGGCTCCAAAAAGTCTCTTTTTTCTGTAGCTCTTAAAAACTCAGACAAATTTATCAACCGGTCCTTGTCAAGATCAACCTAGAAAATAAGCAAAATCCAGCATGAAACCCTAAATATGGATAATTTATTTCTATAATTGTTTTGGTTTTTTTTTGGTACTTGACACTTTTCATTCCCTCTAATACCTTATTTTTTGTTGTTCAGATAAATCTCTCTGTGTATTTGAAATATATATGTGACCTAAATAAATGGACACTAATACCCGGGTATCCATTTATCACAAGTTGATAAAGAAAAGTCCCACAGAAAAAAGTTGGTTTATTCAGCATAGCAACATCCTTTTTTTACATTCCTTTTTTATGTATTTTCCTCTAGGTGGAATAGAGATGTTTTCTTCTGAGTACAGTGTCCCTTTAATTAACACCAACAGAACATATCAATATTGATAGTAAGATAGTACTAAGGTACCCTGTAATAAAATATTTTAAACAGTATCTTTTTCTAAAATAAGTATGTTAATATGCAGTTTAATGGGAAAATATTTTTCAGATATTAAAATATTAATACATTTTAAGACTGCAGTAACAAACAGATTATGTTGTAATGGTAATATTATTTCAGTACAATGAGTTAGAATGTTTTGGGCAGTTATTTTATTTAGCAACAAGAGTGATAAATCCCATTCAGGATTGCAGACAATACCTCACTCATGACGTGTTCTCTCATCCGTAATCTCTCTTCCTCCATTTCTACCATGTCGTCCTCCTCATTTTTGGGATCATACATTTTCTCCAGCTAATATAGGATAAGAAAAAAAGTATTTCAGATTAAGGGTTATTGGATTATTCCTTAAAATCATAAACTAGAACCACTAATGTCATGGTAACGGCTGATTAGTTATACGTTCAAGGGAAATAAAAGTGCATAAAATGCTCTAATAAGTTATGGCATTTTATTGCTTGCACATAATTATGTGTTTAACCCCTGCAAAGGTAATAAAAACATATTTAAAGTTAGCTCCAGAGCAGCAATGCATTACTGGGAGCTAGCTGAACACATCTGGTGAGCCAATGAAAAGAGACAAATGTGTGCAGCTAGCTCTTAGTTGTATATTGCTGCTGCTGAGAAAAACACAATTTATGCTTACCTGATAAATTTATTTCTCTTGTGGTGTATCCAGTCCACGGATCATCCATTACTTGTGGGATATTCTCATTCCCAACAGGAAGTTGCAAGAGGACACCCACAGCAGAGCTGTAATATAGCTCCTCCCCTAACTGTCATAGCCAGTCATTCGACCGAAAACAAGCCGAGAAAGGAGGAACCATAGGGTGCAGTGGTTACTGTAGTTTAAATTTAAAATGTACCTGCCTTAAAATGACAGGGCGGGCCGTGGACTGGATACACCACAAGAGAAATAAATTTATCAGGTAAGCATAAATTGTGTTTTCTCTTGTAAGGTGTATCCAGTCCACGGATCATCCATTACTTGTGGGATACCAATACCAAAGCTAAAGTACACGGATGAAGGGAGGGACAAGGCAGGAACTTAAATGGAAGGAACCACTGCCTGTAAAACCTCTCTCCCAAATACAGCCTCTGAAGAAGCAAAAGTATCAAATTTGTAAAATTTTGAAAAAATATGAAGCGAAGACCAAGTCTTCGCCTTGCAAATCTGATCAAAAGAAGCCTCA
Source organism: Bombina bombina (assembly GCF_027579735.1). Lineage (NCBI taxonomy): Eukaryota > Metazoa > Chordata > Amphibia > Anura > Bombinatoridae > Bombina > Bombina bombina. Next base: position 229,013,487 of record NC_069505.1, on the reverse strand, counting down.
TTTTTAAAGGCCCAAGTGGAAGCCACAGCTCTAGTGGAATGAGCTGTAATCCTTTCAGGAGGCTGCTGTCCAGCAGTCTCATAGGCTAAGCGGATTAAGCTTCTTAGTCAAAAAGAAAAAGAGGTTGCCGAAGCCTTTTGACCTCTCCTCTGTCCAGAGTAGACAACAAACAAAGCAGATGTTTGACGAAAATCTTTAGTAGCTTGTAATTAAAACTTTAAAGCACAGACCACGTCCAGATTGTGTAACACAAGGATGGAACAACAATCTCTTGATTGATATTCTTGTTAGATACCACCTTATGTAAGAACCCAGGTTTGGTACGCAGGACTACCTTATCCGTATGAAAAATCAGATAAGGAGAATCACATTGTAAGGCAGATAGCTCAGACTCTACGAGCCGAGGAAATAGCTACCAAAAAAAGAACTTTCCAAGATAAAAGCTTGATCTATGGAATGAAGAGGTTCAAACGGAACTCCTTGAAGAACCTTAAGAACCAAGTTTAAGCTCCATGGTGGAGCAACAGGTTTAAACACAGGCTTGATTCTAACTAAAGCCTGACAAAATGCCTGAACGTCTTTAACATCTGCCAGACGCTTAATTAGCTGACAATCCTTTTTCCAAACCTTCTTGGAGAAAAGATAATATCCTAGAAATCCTGACCTTACTCCATGAGTAACCCTTGAATTCACACCAATAAAGATATCTACGCCATACCTTATGGTAAATTTTCCTGGTGAAAGGCTTTCGTGCCTGTCTTAAGGTATCAATAACTGACTCGGAGAAGCCACGCTTTGATAAAATCAAGCGTTCAATCTCCAGGCAGTCAGCCTCAGAGAAATTAGATTTGGATGGTTGAAAGGACCCTGAAGTAGAAGGTCCTGTTTCAGAGGCAGAGACCATGGTGGAAAGGATGACATGTCCACTAGATCTGCATACCAGGTCCTGCGTGGCCACGCAGGTGCTATCAGAATCACTGATGCTCTCTCGTGCTTGATCTTGGCAATCAGTAGAGGGAGCAGAGGAAATGGTGGAAACACATAAGCCAGGTTGAAAGACCAGGGCGCTGCTAGAGCATCTATCAGTGTCGCCTTGGGATCCCTGGACCTGGATCCGTAACACGGAAGCTTGGCGTTCTGGCGAGACGCCATGAGATCCAGTTCTGGTTTGCCCCAACGATGAATCAGTTGTGCAAATACCTCCGGATGGAGTTCCCACTCTCCCGGATGAAAAGTCTGACGACTTAGAAAATCCGCCTCCCAGTGCTCTACACCTGGGATATGGATAGCTGATAGGTGGCAAGAGTGAATCTCTGCCCAGCGAATTATTTTTGAAACTTCTAACATCTCTAGGGAACTTCTCGTTCCCCCTTGATGGTTGATGTAAGCTACAGTCATGATGTTGTCCGACTGAAATCTGATGTACCTCAGAGTTGCTAACTGAGGCCAAGCCTGAAGAGCCTTGAATATCGCTCTTAGTTCCAGAATATTTAATAGAAGGAGAGACTCCTCCTGAGTCCACGATCCCTGAGCCTTCAGGGAATTCCAGACTGCACCCCAACCTAGAAGGCTGGCATCTGTCGTAACAATTGTCCAATCTGGCCTGCGAAATGTCATACCTTTGGACAGATGGACCCGAGATAGCCACCAGAGAAGAGAATCCCTGGTCTCTTGGTCCAGATTCAGTTGAGGGGACAAATCTGTGTAATCCCTGTTCCACTGACTGAGCATGCATAGTTGCAGCGGTCTGAGATGTAAGCATGCAAACGGCACTATGTTCATTGGCGCTACCATTAAGCCGATTACTTCCATACACTGAACCACCGAAGGCTGCGGAATGGAATGAAGAACCCGGCAGGAATTTAGAAGCTTTGATAACCTGGACTCCATCAGGTGAATTTTCATTTCTACAGAATCTATCAGAGTCCCTAGAAAGGAAACTCTTGTGAGTGGGGATAGAGAACTCTTTTCCTCGTTCACTTTCCACCCATGCGACCACAGAAATGCCAGTACTACGTCCGTATGAGACTTGGCAATTTGGAAGTTTGACGCCTGTATCAGGATGTTGTCTAAATAAGGGGCTACTGCTATGCCCCGCGGCCTTAGGACCGCCATAAGCGACCCTAGAACCTTTGTAAAGATTCTTGGGGCTGTAGCTAATCCCAAGGGAAGAGCTACAACTGGTAATGCCTTTCTTGAAAGGCAAACCTGAGAAACCGATGATGATCTTTGTGTATCGGAATGTGAAGATAAGCATCCTTTAGATCCACTGTAGTCATATATTGACCCTCCTGGATCAGTGGTAGGATGGTACGAATAGTTTCCATCTTGAAGGACGGAACTCTGAGGAATTTGTTTAAGATCTTTAGATCCAAAATTGGTCTGAAGGTTCCCTCTTTTTTGGGAACCACAAACAGATTTGAGTAAAAACCCTGTCCCTGTTCCTCCTTTGGAACTGGATGGATCACTCCCATAACTAGGAGGTCTCGTACACAGTGTAAGAATGCCTCTCTCTTTATCTGGTGTGCAGATAATTGTGAAAGGTGAAATCTCCCTTTTGGGGGGGAAGCTTCGAAGTCCAGAAGATATCCCTGGGATATAATTTCCAACGCCCAGGGATCCTGAACATCTCTTACCCACGCCTGGGCAAAAAGTGAAAGTCTGCCCCCTACTAGATCCGTTCCCGGATAGGGGGCCGTTCCTTCATGCTGTCTTAGAGGCAGCAGCAGGCTTTTTTACCTGCTTACCTTTTTTCCAGGTCAGGTTTGGTCTCCAGACCGTCTTGGATTGAGCAAAAGTTCCCTCTTGTTTAGCATTAGAGGAAGTTGATGCCGCACCTGCCTTGAAGTTTTGAAAGGCACGAAAATTAGACTGTTTGGCCCTAGATTTGGACCTGTCCTGAGGAAGGGCATGACCTTTTCCTCCAGTGATATCAGCAATAATCTCCTTCAACCAGGCCCGAATAGGGTCTGCCCCTTGAAGGGAATGTTAAGTAGCTTAGATTTTGAAGTCACATCAGCTGACCATGATCTAAGCCATAGCGCTCTGCGCGCCTGTATAGCAAAACCAGAATTCTTAGCCGTTAGTTTAGTCAAATGAACAATGGCATCAGAATAAAAGAATTGGCTAGCTTAAGTGCTCTAAGTTTGCCAAGTATGTCATCCAATGGAGTCGCTACCTGTAAAGCCTCTTCCAGAGACTCAAACCAGTACGCCGCATCAGCAGTGACAGGGGCAATGCATGCAAGGGGCTGTAGGATAAAACCTTGTTGAATAAATATTTTCTTAAGGTAACCTCTATAAGCACAACTGTCCTTGACAGGGATAGTAGTACGCTTTACTAGAGTAGAAACTGCTCCCTCCACCTTAGGGACTGACTGCCATAAGTCCCGTGTGGTGGCGTCTATTGGAAACATTTTTCTAAAAATAGGAGGGGAAGAGAACGGCACACCTGGTCTATCCCATTCCTTATTAATAATTTCTGTAAACCTTTTAGGTATTTGGAAAAACATCAGTACACACCAGCACTGCAAAGTATTTATCCAGTCTACACAATTTCTCTGGCACTGCAATGGTATCACAGTCATTCAGAGCAGCTAAAACCTCCCTAAGCAACACGCGAAGGTGTTCAAGCTTAAATTTAAATGTAGAAATATTAGAATCAGGTATCTTTCCTGAGTCATTAACATCACCCACTGACTGAAGCTCTCTTTCCTCAGCTTCTGCATATTGTGAGGCAGTATCAGACATGGTTCTTAAAGCGTCAGTATGCTCTGCATTTTGTCTCACCCCAGAGCTATCTCGCTTACCTCTAAGTTCAGGTAGTCTGGCTAATACCGCTGACAGTGTATTATCCATGACTGCCGCCATGTCTTGTAAAGTAAACGCTATGGGCGCCCTAGATGTACTTGGCGCCATTTGAGCGTGAGTCCCTTAAGCGGGAGTCAAAGGGTCTGACACGTGGGGAAAGTTAGTCGGCATAACTTCCCCCTCGTCATATTCCTCTGGTGATAAATTTTTTAAAGACAGAAAATGATCTTTATTGCATAAAATGAAATCAGTACATTTGGTACACATTCTAAGAGGGGGTTCCACCATGGCTTTTAAACATAATAAACAAGGAGTTTCTTCTATGACAGACATGTTTATACAGAATAGCAATGAGACTAGCAAGCTTGGAAAACACTTTAAATCAAGTTAACAAGCAAATATAAAAAATGGTACTGTGCCTTTAAGAGAAACAAATTTTGTCAGAATTTGAAAAACAGTGAAAAAATGCAGTAAATCAAACGAAATTTTTACAGTGTGTATAATAGGCTAACAGAGCATTGCACCAACTTGCAAATGGATGATTAACCCCTTAGTTCAAAACACGGATCAAAAAAACGAAATAGACATTTTTTAACAGTCACAACCAACTGCCACAGCAAGCTGTGGCCCTACCTTCCCCAATAAATGACTTTGGAAAGCCTTTGGGCCCTTTAGAGATGTCCTATAGCATTCAGAGGGCCTTTGAGGGAAGCTGGATGTCACAGTTTGTAATTTTAACTGCACCAACTGTAACTTTTATACTACAACAGTGGAAATTGTTTCTAGTCAAAATTTAAGCCAGCCATGTGGAAAAAACTAGGCCCCAATAAAGTTTTATCACCAAAGCATATATAAAAACGATTAAACATGCCAGCAAACGTTTTATATTGCAATATCATAAGGGTATTACCCCTGGGAGTAAGAATGATACCAGTCGTTATTAAATCACTGTATTCAGGCTTAACTTACATTAATCCGGTATCAGCAGCATTTTCTAGTGTTTTCCATCTCTAGAAAAAATTATAACTGCACATACCCGATAGCAGAATAAACTGCACGCCATTCTCTCGCTGAAGTTACCTCATCTGTGTAATCCCCTCAGACATATGTGAGAATAGCAATGGATCTTAGTTACAACCTGCTAAGATCATAGAAACCTCAGGCAGATTCTTCTTCTATTTACTGCCTGAGATAAAATAGCACAACACCGGTACTATTTAAAAATAACAAACTTTTGATTGAAGAAAATAAACTAACTATATTTAACCACTCTCTCCTACAACGACCTAGCTTGTTGAGACTTGCAAGAGAATGACTGGCTATGACAGTTAGGGGAGGAGCTATATTACAGCTCTGCTGTGGGTGTCCTCTTGCAACTTCCTGTTGGGAATGAGAATATCCCACAAGTAATGGATGATCCGTGGACTGGATACACCTTACAAGAGAAATGTATTTTTTCTATTTAACAAAAGATATGAAGAGAACAACATACATTTGATCATAGAAGTGAATTTAGAAGTGTCTTAAAATTATGCTCTCTGAATCCGCAAGTTTAATTTTGACTTTCCTATCCTTTTAAAGGGACACTGCAATGCTTATTAAAGAGAAGAACTTAAACAGGTTAAGTATTTTTTATATAAAAAGCAGACGCTGATTACATTTAAATGTAACTTTGCAGTAAAGAATGTTTCTTTATTCAAGCTCATTGGCTGATAGGGACAACTCCATCAATTTTAATGATAAAAGCATCCACACGTCTGACAAAGTGTATTAACTACATTGTCCAAAAGAAAAAAATATAGAATATATTTTCTTTCATGTAATTGGCAAGAGTCCATGAGCTAGTGACGTATGGGATATACAATCCTACCAGGAGGGGCAAAGTTTCCCAAACCTCAAAATGCCTATAAATACACCCTTCACCACACCCACAATTCAGTTATAAAAACTTTGCCTCCTATGGAGGTGGTGAAGTAAGTTTGTGCTAAGATTTCTACGTTGATATGCGCTTCTCAGCATTGTTGAAGCCCGATTCCTCTCAGAGTACAGTGAATGTCAGAGGGACGTGAAGGGAGTATCACTTATTAAATATGATGATTTTCCTAACGGAGGTCTATTTCATAGGTTCTCTGTTATCGGTCATAGAGATTCATCTCCTACCTCCCTTTTCAGATCGACGATACACTCTCAATTTACCATTACCTCTACTGATAACTGTTTCAGTAATGGTTTGGCTATCTGCTATATGTGGATGGGTGTCTTTTGGTAAATATGTTTTTTATTACTTAAGACACCTCAGCTATGGTTTGGCACTTTATGCATTTATATAAAGTTCTAAATATATGTATTGTACTTATATTTGCCATGAGTCAGGTTCATGTATTTCCTTCCGCAGACTGTCAGTTTCATATTTGGGGAATATAAACGTTTTTTGAAGAAATTTATTTCTTACCTGGGGTTTAGTCTTTTTTTCAATTGACTACTTCTTGCAAATTGCGGGCGGTATTAGGCCCGCGGGTGCGTCAAATGCTAAACTTTATTGCGTCATTCTTGGAGTGAAAATATTTTTGGCGTGAAAAAATAAGTCTATGACGCAACTTTGTCATTTCCGCCGTCATACTTGACGCCGAGACCTTTCACACGGTTGCGTCATTAGTGACGCGAGTGTTTCATTTCCGGTTATTTTTGGCGCCAAACCTTTTCATTATTTCAATACCCCATTTATGTTTGCCTCTTGCCTTTTTCTCTATCAGAGGGCTATGCTATTTGCATTTTTTCCCATTCCTCAAACTGTCATATAAGGAAATAGATAATTTTGCTTTATATTTTGTTTTTTCTCTTACATTTTGCAAGATGTCCCAATCTGATCCTGCCTCAGAAGTTTCTGCTGGAACATTGCTGCCTGACATCGGTTCTACCAAAGCTAAGTGCATTTGTTGTAAGATTGTAGAAATTATTACGCCGAATGTAATTTGTAATAGTTGTCATGATAAACTTTTACATGCAGATAGTGTATCCATCAGTAAAAGTACATTGCCAGTTGCAGTTCCTTCAACTTCTAATGTGCATGATATACCTGTAAATTTTAAAGAATTTGTTTCTGATTCTATCCTGAAGGCTTTGTCTGCATTTCCTCCTTCTAATAAACGTAAAAGGTCTTTTAAAACTTCTCATTTAGTTGATGAAATTTCAAATGACCAACAACATAATAATTTATCCTCTTCTGATGAGGATCTATCTGAAACAGAAGATCCTTCCTCAGATATTGACACTGACAAATCTACTTATTTATTTAAAATAGAGTATATGCGTTCTTTATTAAAAGAAGTGTTAATTACTTTGGATATTGAGGTAACCAGTCCTCTTGACGTTCAATCTAATAAACGTTTAAATGCTGTTTTTAAACCTCCTGTGGTTTCTCCAGGGGTTTTTCCTATTCCTGAGGCTATTTCTGGTATGATTTCTAAGGAATGGAATAAGCCAGGTACTTCTTTTATTCCTTCTTCAAGGTTTACAAAATTGTATCCTTTACCAGCAAAATCTATAGAGTTTTGGGAAAAAATCCCCAAAGTTGATGGGGCTATTTCTACTCTTGCTAAACGTACCACTATTCCTATGGAAGATAGTACTTCCTTTAAGGATCCTTTAGATAGGAAGCTTGAATCTTATCTAAGGAAGGCCTATTTATATTCAGGTCATCTTCTCAGACCTGCAATTTCTTTGGCTGATGTTGCGGCTGCATCAACTTTCTGGTTGGAGAATTTAGCGCAACAGGAATTGGATTCTGACTTATCTAGCATTATTCGCTTACTGCAACATGCTAATCATTTTATTTGTGATGCCATTTTTTATATTATCAAAATTGATGTTAGATCCACGTCTTTAGCTATATTAGCTAGAAGAGCTTTGTGGCTTAAATCTTGGAATGCTGACATGACATCTAAATCTAGATTACTATCTCTTTCTTTCCAAGGTAATAATTTATTTGGTTCTCAGTTGGATTCTATTATTTCAACTGTCCCTGGGGGAAAGGGAGTTTTTCTGCCTCAGGATAAAAAACCTAAGGGTAAATCTAAGGCTTCTAACCAGTTTCGTTCCTTTCGTCAGAATAAGGAACAAAAACTCAATCCTCCCCCCAAGGAATCTGCTTCCAATTGGAAGCCTTCCTCAAATTGGAATAAATCCAAGCCATTTAGGAAACCAAAGTCAGCCCCTAAGTCCGCATGAAGGTGCGGCCCTCATTCCAGCTCAGCTGGTAGGGGGCAGATTAAGGTTTTTCAAGGATATTTGGATAAATTCTGTCCAAAATCAATGGATTCAGAGCATTGTCTCTCAAGGGTATCGAATAGGATTCAGAGTAAGACCTCCTGTGAGAAGATTTTTTCTCTCACGTATCCCAGCAAATCCAGTAAAAGCTCAGGCTTTCCTGAAGTGTGTTTCAGACCTGGAGTCTTCAGGGGTAATCATGCCAGTTCCTCTTCAGAAACAAGGTTTGGGGTTTTATTCAAATCTATTCATTGTCCCAAAAAAGGAAAATTTATTCAGAACAGTTCTGCATCTGAAAATTTTGAATCGTTATGTAAGAGTACCAACTTTCAAGATGGTGACTATAAGGACTATTCTGCCTTTTGTTCAGTGAGGACATTATATGTCCACAATAGACTTGCAGGATGCATACCTTCATATTCCGATTCATCCAGAACATTATCAGTTTCTGAGACTCTTTTTTCTAAACAAGCATTACCAATTTGTTGCTCTTCCATTTGGCCTAGCAACAGCTCCAAGAATCTTTTCAAAGGTTCTGGGTGCCCTACCCTCTGTAATCAGAGAACAGGGTATTGCGGTGTTTCCTTATTTGGACGATATCTTGGTACTAGCTCAGTCTTTACGTACTGCAGAATCTCACATGAATCAACTAGTGTTGTTTCTTTGGAAACATGGTTGGAGGATCAAATTACCAAAAAGTTTCTTGATTCCTCAAACAAGGGTAACCTTTTTAGGCTTCCAGATAGATTCAGTGTCCATGACTCTGTTTTCTTTGCTCGTTTTCACATGAGACCTCTACAGCTTTGTATGCTGAACCAATGGTGCAGGGATTATACAAAGATATCACAATTAATATCCTTAAATCCCAATGTACGACACTTTCTGACATAGATCTCCATCGTTTAGTTCAAGGGGCTTCTTTTGTTGGGCCAACCTGGACTGTGATCACAACAGATGCGAGTCTTTCAGGTTGGGGAGCTGTTTGGGGATCTCTGACAGCACAAGGGGTTTGGAAATCTAAAGAGGCGAGATTACCAATAAATATTTTAGAACTCCGTGCAATTCTCAGAGCTCTTCAGTTTTGGCCCCTGTTAAAGAGAGAACCGTTCATTTGTTTTCAGACAGACAATATCACAACAGTGGCATATGTCAATTATCAGGGTGGGACTCACAGTCCCCAAGCTATGAAAGAAGTATCTCGGATACTTGGTTTGGGCGGAATCCAGCTCCTGTCTAATCTCTGCGGTACATATCCCAGGTGTAGACAATTGGGAGGCGGATTATCTCAGCCGCCAGACTTTACATCTAGGGGATTGGTCTCTCCATCCAGATGTATTTTCTCAGATTGTTCAGATGTGGGGTCTTCCAGAGATAGATCTCATGGCCTCTCATCTAAACAAGAAACTTCCCAGATACCTGTCCAGGTCCAGGGATGTTCAGGCGGAAGAAGTGGATGCGCTGACACTTCCTTGGTGTTATCATCCTGCTTACATTTTCCCGCCTCTAGTTCTCCTTCCAAGAGTGATCACAGGTTTTGGTATGCGGATCTGGTTCGGATGTCCAGTTGCCCGACTTGGCCACTTCCGTTACGGCCAGACCTACTATCTCAAGGTCCGTTTTTCCATCAGGATCTCAAATCATTAAATTTGAAGGTATGGAAATTGAACGCTTAGTTCTAAGTCATAGAGGTTTCTCTGACTCAGTGATTAATACTATGTTACAAGCTCGTAAATCTGTCTCTAGAAAGATTTATTATAGAGTTTGGAAGACTTACATTTCATGGTGTTCTTCTCATAAATTCTCCTGGCATTCTTTTAGAATTCCTAGAATTTTACAGTTTCTTCAGGATGGTTTGGATAAGGGTTTGTCTGCAAGTTCCTTGAGAGGACAAATCTCTGCTCTTCTGTTTTATTTCACAGAAATATTGCTATACTTCCTGATATACACTGTTTTGTACAGGCTTTAGTTCGTATTAAGCCTGTCATTAAATCAATTTCTCCTCCTTGGAGTCTTAATTTGGTTCTTTAGACTTTACAGGCTCCTCCATTTGAACCTATGCATTCTTTGGACATTAAACTACTTTCTTGGAAAGTGTTGTTCCTTTTGGCCATCTCTTCTGCTAGAAGAGTTTCTGAGCTATCTGCTCTTTCTTGTGAGTCTCCTTTTCTGATTTTTCATCAGGATAAGGCAGTTTTACGGACTAATTTTCAATTTTTACCTTAGGTTGTGAATTCTAGCAACATTAATAGAGAAATTGTTGTCCCTTCTTTATGTCCTAATCCTAAGAATCCTTTGGAAAGATCCTTACATTCTTTGGATGTGGTAAGAGCTTTGAAATATTATGTGGAAGCTACTAAAGATTTCAGGAAGACTTCCAGTCTATTTGTTATATTTTCTGGTCCTAGGAAAGGTCAGAAAGCTTCTGCTATTTCCTTGGCTTCTTGGTTGAAACTTTTGATTCATCAAGCTTATTTGGAGTCGGGTCAGGCCCCGCCTCAGAGAATTACAGCTCATTCTACTATATCAGTCTCCACTTTGTGGGCTTTTAAGAATGAAGCTTCAGTTGATCAGATTTGCAAAGCAGCAACTTGGTCTTCTTTTCATACATTTACTAAATTCTACCGTTTTGATGTATTTGCTTCTTCGGAAGCAGTTTTTGGTAGAAAAGTTCTTCAGGCAGCTGTTTCAGTTTGATTCTTCTGCTTTTGATTTAAGTTTTTTTCTTTCAATTATGAAAATAAACCTATTTTTTTGGGTTGTGGATTAATTTTTTCAGCGAAAAATGGCTGTTTTTATTTTATTCCCTCCCTCTCTAGTGACTCTTGAGTGGAGATCCACATCTTGGGTATTGCTATCCCATACGTCACTAGCTCATGGACTCTTGCCAATTACATGAAAGAAAACATAATTTATGTAAGAACTTACCTGATAAATTAATTTCTTTCATATTGGCAAGAGTCCATGAGGCCCACCCTTTTTATGGTGGTTATGATTTTTTGTATAAAGCACAATTATTTCCAAATGTCTTTTGTTGATGCTTTCTACTCCTTTCTTTATCACCCCACTGCTTGGCTATTCATTAAACTGAATTGTGGGTGTGGTGAGGGGTGTATTTATAGGCATTTTGAGGTTTGGGAAACTTTGCCCCTCCCGTTAGGATTGTATATCCCATACGTCACTAGCTCATGGACTCTTGCCAATATGAAAGAAATGAATTTATCAGGTAAGTTCTTACATAAATTATGTTTTTGATGGAAGAAGTAGAAAAAAAAATAGTACAATATTCTTTAAATTATTCCATACTAAATACAGACAACGCCAATATGGGTTTAAAAGTAGACACTTTTTCTTACCTCTTTTGTAAACAAAGCTTCTAATTCTTGCTCATCAATAAATCCATCATCATTAGTATCTGTAAAATAAAACTGCTGAGAGTTAAAGGCACATTATAGAGGAAGAAAATAACACTAATTCATTATAGGATTTCATTTATCATTAGTGACCCTGCAGCTATGTATTTAACACCACAAAGGGGTTAAACAGAGATAAAGTACAGCTGGGTTGTGAGACTATTGCTGCTGATTGCGTCAGTGGCAGTTTCCACTTGGCACCAGCAGTTTTCTGTGGTTCCTGAACGGTACTTAAAACATGCATTTAACCGATTTGTGGGGTTTAAGCACATAGCATCTCAGTGTCGCTAAAGATAAAATGACATGCTCTTTTTTCACTATAATGGCCTTTTAATAACAAACATTTTCTTCCAGACAAATTTAGACAAAATGTGTGTGGCTCTTTCTAGACTACGTTGTTGAAATACAGAGCTTGTGTAAAAAAATAATTTCTTTCCAATGGCATGGAGAGTCCACAAATCCATTCAATTAGTAGTGGGAATTCAACTCCTGGCCACCAGATGGAGGCAAAGAACATCCCAGCAAAGCTTCAAGTATCCTCCTATTACCCACAATCCCCAGTCATTCTTTGGCTGCGTAACATTGTAGGTGATGTGCGAAGAAGGTGTCTGAAGAAATCAAGTTGTTAATTCTTTAATTGGTACTTTTCCCTGCAAGCAAGGATTGGGGTTATGCTGTGTCTATGTAATTCTCTTTAGTAAGAGTAATGGTGGCTTTTAGCAGTTGGAAGACGGCGAGGTAGTCTTTGCTTATCTTCCAACATTTTTGCTACCCCTATATAGAAAACCAGGGTTGGTTACTCTGTTTCTTTATCTACAGTGAGGATTCTATCAGTCCTGTTTGGTGTACCTGCCCTACAGCAGATCCACAGGTAAGTGCTTTTACCTTCTAGGTGAGAAGGAGTTACTTCTTTTTTTTTTTTTTTTTTTTTTTTTTTTTTTAAAAACGATAGTTTGAGAACAAAGTGGATCCTTATGGGACTTAATATCCCTTTTAAAGTTTGAGGATTTATTGGGCAGCAGTTCAGGGCACTGTTCTGTCACATGAAGGCTTTTTTGATTTTGGCTATAGGGATTTGTTTGCACAAAGTTACCTTTATATTTTGTTTGGGTAATATCTTTTTAAGAAGTTTGTTGGACCGCACCTTACTTTTGAATTTTCGATCCTGTGACCGCTCAGTTACTTCCGGAGTGCTGAACAGTTTGTTTTGTAGCCAGCTGTTTGGAAGCCAGATTTTCAAGGAGAGCGCTTCATGGTGTGGTATTTCCGATAATATGGAGCAATAGGAAAAACAAGGTGAACAGGCACTCACAAGTGTGCAGGCATCTCTAACGAAAAAGGTGCAAACAGGCAGGCTGACTTAACAGCAGTCAGCTCGCTGAATCCTCGGTCTCCGTATGGGCTGTGGAGGAATGTTTGGGGCGTCTACAGCAAACGATTCCTCTTGGCCAGTGGGTGGTGCGTCTCCTCCGGTGTCTTTTACAGCCTACGGTACTCGTCACCAGCTTGAACTCCAATGGCAGCTTGTACTCATGGATCATTTAGTTGCGGTTTTGCAGATATTGTATTACAGCTGAGAACTGCATTGCAAAGCTCATTAAATCTTTTTAAATTTTGACATACCACGTATGTGTCCTTTTGCTTTTAATTGGCCTTAAAAGTGTTCCCTAACTTTGCCGTGAATGGTAACAACATCTGCAAAACCGCAACTAAAGGATCCATAAGCACAAGCTGCCATTGGAGTTTGAGCTGGTGATGAGTACCAGAGGCTGCAAAAGACACCGGAGGAGACGCACCACCCACTGGCCAAGAGGAATCGTTTGCTGTAGACGCCCCAAACATTCCTCCACAGCCCATACGGAGACCGAGGATTCAGCGAGCTGACTGCTGTTAAAAGTCAGCCTGCCTGTTTGCACCTTTTTCCTTAAAGGTGCCTGCACACTTGTGACTACCTGTTCACCTTGTTTTTCCTATTGCTCCATATTATCGTAAATACGACACCATGAGACGCTCTCTTTCTGCTTTTTAATTTTAGATATACTGACACACCAGTGGTTTCAAGAGGAGCTGCCTGTCTTAATTTTGACTGCTTCCACTAAGGACAATAATCAAATATACATCTTTTGTTTAGGAATTTATCTTTATTGTTCTTTTGCACCAGTTTATTTATATACTGTTATTTTATGTATATTGCAATTATATAGCTATCTCGTTTGGGTTTAGTTCAAGACACCCTTAATATTTAATACACTTATTTCCTTTTAGGATTTTTCTCTTTTAATATTTTTGAACATATATATGAGTAGCATATATGATGAGTAGCAATAACTAGGAAGCAGTCTGTCCTGGGATGGTTATGAATCACTGCACTAACCCTAACTAAGATTATAAGTTGTGTGAACAGCGATGCTTTGACGTTAAGGGTATCTGCTGAAAAGCAGACTTGAAGTAAAAAGGTGTGTCATTGTGAACCTAATTTGCATATCTTACCCAGAATCCGTTGATGCATTGGAAACTATGTATTCCAGAGGTTTTCTGTGGGAAAAACAAGCCTTCTTCTGGCCTGTCTAGATTTGTTAATGAACTACACAATGAGTTATTTTCTCTATATTTTGTGCGTAGTGGAGGATTTTAAACTCACCTTTTACCTCCCCCTAATTTTAAATGTTGTTGTATTTTGCCCGAAATCATCTTCACCCAGCAGGGATTCAAACCTTCTCCCAGCTGATGAGTAGCAATAACTATGAAACAGTCTTTCCTGGGATGGTTATGAATCACTGCACTAACCCTAGCTAAGCTTATAAGCTGTGTGAACAGCGATGCTTTGGCGTTAAGGGAATCTGCTGAAAAGCAGACTTGAAGTAAAAAGGTGTGTCATTGTGTACTTAATTTGCATATCTTATCTTATCTCTCTCTCTATATATATATATATTTGCCATTTAGGTTTTAAGTGCCCCCTATTCTATGATTATTTTATAATCATTTACTTTCTAGGATTTGCAGTTTGAACAAGATTGTTTTATCCTTAGACTAATTCACCAAGCGCCTGCTGAAAATGACCCTTAGCTCAGATAGATTGACCCCTAGTGGTCAAAATATGAAAATAGAATGATTTGGATATATATCAAAGCGCCAACCGTAGAAGGCAGGGTCTAAGTTCACTAAAAATTGCTTCACAAATGTATTTCAGTGTATTGGTTACAACACCATTAAAACAATTTTAGACGGTTAACTTTCCATCAATGTATATGTGTCTTGTTATATAATGAGACCAGTATTAATGGAACCCGATATTGTACTTAAACAGCATAAACAACAATTTATTAAAAAGTGACAAACAATTGGTTAAAAAATCGGTTAAAAAATCACAATCCTTAGGATCTTCAGAATCTTAAAAACAAATCTCTGTTTGGGGGTTAAAAACAATCTTAATGTCCCTCATGGATCCATGTTAACAGTCTAATAATTATTCCAACCATTCATTGGAGCTGATACATTCAATATTGGAGCTTTTAGACAGATTTAAAGCTTCTGATGGTCTGTTAAAAACTCATTAGATCAAATACACTAGGTGGGATAATCAGTATACCACAAATAATACCTTTTACAGGTTAAGTGGATGGCAAACAGAGTGTGGTAATTTTTCAATAGCACCTCGCACTCATAATCAATCCGGATTAACTGAATGAAATCACCCTAAAACCGGATCCTAGATCCATGTGCAGCAAAATATAATATAATATAACACAAAACAACAGATGTTAAAAAACTTGTGATTTTCTGGTGTCTCCTAAAAAATCAAGTGGCTCCTAAAACATATATTCTCAAGTGTCTCCTAAAAAACAACAATACGCAACCTGCTTCCAAAAACGTGATAAAAAGAAAATTTTTCAAAAAACGTTTAAAAAGCGAATTTTTCAAGAGAATTTTTTAAACGTTTTTTGAAAAATTTTCTTTTTATCACGTTTTTGGAAGCAGGTTGCGTATTGTTGTTTTTTAGGAGACACTTGAGCATATATGTTTTAGGAGCCACTTGATTTTTTAGGAGACACCAGAAAATCACAAGTTTTTTAACATCTGTTGTTTTGTGTTATATTATATTATATTTTGCTGCACATGGATCTAGGATCCGGTTTTAGGGTGATTTCATTCAGTTAATCCGGATTGATTATGAGTGCGAGGTGCTATTGAAAAATTACCACACTCTGTTTGCCATCCACTTAACCTGTAAAAGGTATTATTTGTGGTATACTGATTATCCCACCTAGTGTATTTGATCTAATGAGTTTTTAACAGACCATCAGAAGCTTTAAATCTGTCTAAAAGCTCCAATATTGAATGTATCAGCTCCAATGAATGGTTGGAATAATTATTAGACTGTTAACATGGATCCATGAGGGACATTAAGATTGTTTTTAACCCCCAAACAGAGATTTGTTTTTAAGATTCTGAAGATCCTAAGGATTGTGATTTTTTAACCGATTTTTTTAACCAATTGTTTGTCACTTTTTAATAAATTGTTGTTTATGCTGTTTAAGTACAATATCGGGTTCCATTAATACTGGTCTCATTATATAACAAGACACATATACATTGATGGAAAGTTAACCGTCTAAAATTGTTTTAATGGTGTTGTAACCAATACACTGAAATACATTTGTGAAGCAATTTTTAGTGAACTTAGACCCTGCCTTCTACGGTTGGCGCTTTGATATATATCCAAATCATTCAAGATTGTTTTATCTGCTGGTGTGGATTGGATTCCTGCTTACTGGTTGGGTGATTCTCTCCAGCGTGGCTGGTGTGTAGAGGTGCCGGTTTTAATAATTATTTAATATCTATGCATAAAGTTTTTATATTCATATTTTCTATATAGAATTTAGAGTATAAGGAAAATAAAGGACGGTTTTATTTTTACTATGGATGCCGATCCCAAGCTTTCTCTGTCATTTGATAAATGTCTTTATTGTGCAGATGCCCAGGTTATACCTCCTGTGCAATTTTGTTCCCCTTGCCTTAATAATGTTTTTATTATCTAAGGATAAGGATTCCTTATCTGAGCACTTTTTCTCGGGATAATGCTGTTCAGGGGTTGTCTCAGCCTTCCTCTAGCATGTCCCAGTCTTTGACAGATTCACATACAGTGCCCTGCGGTTCCTCTCAGTCAGTTTCTGGGAGCGTTTGTTTGCCTAAAGATTTTTGCTGCGCAGTTGACTTCTTCAGTTCCTGCAGCCCTAAGTGCTTTACCTAGTTCTGGTAAAAGGAAGAGGAAATCTAAGAACATTTTTATGGGCTCTGTTTCCGCGAAGACTGATTTGGATAGACTTTTTTCTCTGTTTTCTAGTGAGGATCATTCCTCACTCCAGCTTCTGAGGGTGAGATCTCTGATACAGAATTTGCAGTTCCTAGTACAATAGATTCTGAGGAGGTTAATTTTAGATTTAAACTGGAGCATCTCCCTTTACTTTTGAAGGAGGATTTAGCTACTTTGGATGACTTTGAAACTGTTGCAGAGGCTTCTAAAAAGGCTAATAAACTGAATAGAGTTTTTGATGTCAAACCTAAATCTTGTCAGTATATTTATGAAAATCTTAGTAGTGCTATCCAAATAATATATCAGTTTATGGCAGGGTTATAAACACAATACAAAAAAAAAATAGAAACCCTAATCAACCATGCATCTACTAGACCATACAATTAATATAAATACCTGAACTCTTTTATTTAGTTAATATCCATGAACATCTTTGAAATATATTTGCAATATCAGAATATGACACAAAATGTATATGCGTTAAAACCAACTCTTAAAATATGCTATCCTTCTTACAAAACCCAGAAAAATATACCTTCACAATTCAGCCTTATTTATTTAACACAATGGGACTAAAAACCTTTAACATCCAAGCAATACAATTCTAAACTGTGCTCTTTCAACAATAGGATAATATATATATTCTGCTATTTAACTGCAATTTATCCTAATACAAAATTTACAGTATCAAAACTTGCACAGATGAATTACTTAACAAATCAGACACAGATTTAAACAATACCTAGGCTTATGACTACCAATTTAAAATACAATATACTTCACCAATTTTGAACCAATTCGTAGCGGTCTTTAGGTCATCTCAGAAGACAGATAAGTAATTTTTTTTGCAATCAATGAGAAGGAGGTAGTCAGCTTGTTTAGATTGGTTTCAAAGTGCCAGCAGCAGATATCATCCAAAGTTAAAACACCCTCCTTGCCCATTCCTCTTTTGCTTACTTATATATGTTTTCAATCATTGATGACATCATGTGGGTGGCACTACGGGAGCTGACCTTCCCATTCGTTATCTGGGAAGTCTAAATCGGATTGGCCCTTGGAAATTTCATTTTTAACAGCCAGAAAGAACCTTCTGGCTGTAGTTCTCGCAACATAACACCAGGTGGCAGCATTACAAACAGACAGTACAACAACAATGCAGCATGACAATACATACAAATTCATTTAACCAACATTTTTAGCCAGTGAAATATTTCTTTAAACTATGTAATAACTGCCATAATTTCTTGTATTAATCTCTCCCAATATTAATTATAGGTGAAGCGGCATCAGATTAATTTCCTGATCGTTTTGATATGAAACGTCATGTTTTATATTATTAACATTGTATTTTATTAAAGCAATTTAACACTGCTAATTATTAGCTTAAAATGCATTATAATTTTATCAATATTCTGGCATTTCTTTGCAAATAACAGCTTATTTTTATATCTCCAGATAGGTAGTATTCAAAACTCCTGATATACTGCATTCACCCAGATGTAGTATGTAACATTTCTGTGTATTTCTTCCTGAATACATAAATCCTGTTTATGTAGATCTGAAATAAAAATAAATGTTAATGATCACTTCTCTTCAGGTCCATAAACATCTATTCATGTTCTTAAACACACAGAGGCTAAGATATTCATGCTTTCAAAATATGTATGTCTTGTATTTATTTCCCTAGTATATTTTATTTGAAATCTAACTACAGTAGCTTTGAAATCATAATGTAAGCCATGTGTCTTCTCTATGTTATTCTAACCCCAGACACAATGTCTGTGTCACGTGTATTCTGATGTTATCAGCCACGCACTTAACAGGCAACTGTCAATTTTCAGCTCCTTTGAAGAATGTTTGTATCTCTCACATTTCTTCAGACGGATCGGCATTTCCCTTGGAGGAAATTCATATATGGGCCTGTATCCTGTTTTCTGTTAAAATTACTTCCCCAACATTCCTCTAAGTGATTGTATTAAATTGGGCAGGCCAAATGTCATAGAGTCATACAACTCTGCATATAATCAAATGAGCATGGTCACTGAGTCAGTTCCTTTTGGAAAATGTCTGTGTGCTCACACCACAGGGGTCGTGCTTCAAAAGGCTATGCTGATTTCCAATCCTGATGAATGTGTATTCACCCAGCTCTCATCTTGTAGGGGGTTTTGAGTTAAATCCTGACATCAGAATTTCTATTTTACAGCACATCTGATAAAATAGACGGCTTCATATATATACACACATCCTTTTTATATTTCATTTACGTATATATATTAGTATATATATATATTTTTTTTTTTCTAAAAAAATGGCAAAACCAGGTTTGCCCTGTGCAATGTCTTTAGTCCCTTAGCCACAAGTACATAAGGTGCAGTGTGTTATTCCCCTTTATTTTATAGCAAGCTTTATATGAACTACAGGTACAGGTTGCTAAATGCGGTTAGATACACTCTCACTCACCCCGCTCTTCATGCGGCAGCCTCACTTGGTCTGTCCTCCAGGATCTGACTCCTTTCAAAGCAGAAGGAAGAGGTCTTACCTGGTGTAGAGTGTCCGCTTGCAACCTCCACAATCGCGGTTCCTGTTGTGTCCCAAATTTTACAGCTCGCCCGGTCACAGCTGCACCTGATGCTGCCTTCCAATTTGGGATGTGATCCTGAGAGCAAACTCCTTCCTGTTTGCAAGTTACATGTAGTAGAAAAGAAGAGGCGGATCCATCCAATACTTCCAAAACACTGTGAATTTATTGTAGCAATTTTCTTTCACAAACAGTTGTTGCAAAAAACTTCAGAGACACACACTTAAAACCATAGGAGCTGATGTGAGGTTCAGTTTCAGTCTTACATGTTTCGGCGGATCCTGACCGCCTTAATCATAGACCATACCTGAACCTCTACACCTGTAGCCTTTTTACCTGTGTACAGGTATACGCCCTCAAACATTTACTCCAATCAAATGTATACAATAGGATTTAGCCTCAATCGGCTTGACAGCTTGGAAAAAAAAATTCTATTAATTTACATAGGTTAATCTTAATCCTATAAGTGTCTTTATGTAGCATTTTATAGAAAGACACAGCTAGTTTTGAATTGCAAATTCAACTTAAAAGAAGGTACTCATTTTTAGTCATTTACAACGCCAACTTTTAACACATCTATTAAAGATACATATAGAAAAATCATATACAGAAAAAGTTTTCAGCAGTTGAGGCCGGGTTTGAACTCACAACCTTTGGGTTAAGAGGCATTAGACTTAAGCACTGTGCCACAACGACCCCATAGCTATTATGATACATTTCATATAGCTTTATAGCCTTTATGTAGCAACTATTTATTACTCCAGCAATTAATGATGTCATGTTCTGAGTTAAATCCCTCTGGGACTAATGTCTTAAATACAAAAATCCAATATGCCTCTTGTTTTTTTAGAGTATTCAGCCTGTCACCACCTCTGTGTGACTTTTGAATGTGTTCAATGGCTGACCAACTGAAGGTACTTAAATCCTGATCATGTTCCTCTATAAAGTGGGATGCAAGAGCAGAGCATGATATATCATTTTCTATATATGAGATGTGTTCTCGAATACGAGTTCTTTCATCCCTTGTTGTCATTCCTATGTACTGTTTTTTATGCTCTGTGCATTCAACTAAATAGATAACATGATCAGTAGAACATTTTATACAGCCCTTGATATCATATTCTGATCCAGTAGTATACGACTTACAAGTCTTAGTTACTTTGATATACCCACATGCTCTGCATCTTTTACTTCCACATTTGTATACTCCATTTGTATGCAGCCAGGAACTTCCTGCACCCCTTTCCTTATTTTTAAGTTCACTGGGAGATAGTATATTAGCCAACGACTTACTTTTTTTATATACAAATCTGCAGCCTTCATCAATTATTGGTTTTAGGGTACTATCTCCATAGATTATAGGCAGATATTTATTTATAATGTCACAGACATCCTTGTACTGATCTGAGAACTGGGTAATAAAGAGAGGTCTGCTATCTTTCTTATCTGTTTTCTCTTTTATTTTCAAGAGATCTTTCCTGTCCATTTTACTCACTTTTTCTCCAATGCTCATTACTTGTTGTCGATTATAACCTCTAGCTACCATTCTTTCTGTTAGTTCTGACCTTGCTCTAACGAAATCTCTATCTTGGGAGCAATTCCTTCTGGTTCGCATCATTTGACCCTTTATTATCCCCTTGATGACATATTTTGGGTGATTACTTTTGGCGTGCAATAAAGCATTGCCCGCAATCGGTTTTCTATATAGGTCTGTAATGACTCTCCCATTTTGTCTATCAGCAATCAAAACAAGGTCTAAGTAGCTAATTCTTTCTTTACTCCAGTCAGAGGTAAATCTCATACCAAATCTATTATTGTTAAGATAGTTTAAAAACATATCCTTGCCTATTTCATCACCATCCCATACAATCAACAGGTCATCTATAAATCTCTTATAGAGAAATATAGAGCCTTTAAATGGGTTAGCATCATTGGTAATGAGACTTCTCTCTAACCACCCCATAAAGAGGTTTGCATATGAGGGCGCAAACCGCGCCCCCATAGCAGTCCCCTGTTTTTGCAAATAGAATTCCCCCTCAAACATAAAATAATTATGTCTAAGGAGGAACTCTATAACCTCCAAGATGTAGCTCTTAAAGTAAGGATTGTAGGTTGTTTCAAGATCTAAAAAATATTCAATGGCTTTTAAGCCTAATTCATGTTGAATCATAGAATACAGTGATACTAAATCTATTGAAAGCCAGCTGAAGGCATCTCTCCACTCAAAATCATCAAAAATATTCAACACATTTGTTGTGTCCTTAAGATGGCTGTCAAGATTGTGTACCATAGGTTGTAATATATCATCTATCCAGTTGGATAAGGGTTCTAATATAGATTCCAACCCTGATATAATGGGTCTACCCTTAATATCTTTAACACCTTTATGGGTTTTAGGGAGATGATAGAAAATTGGTATACGTGGATTTTCTACATACAAAGAGTCAAACGTTTTTCTGTCCAGATATCCATTCTCCAAACCGTCATCTAATAAGGATAGTAATTTTTCTTGAATTTTCAAAGTTGGATCAGAACTTAATCTTGTATATACCTCATTTTCTCTTAATTGTCTGTAAGACTCATTTACATACCAGTCCCTATCACATATCACAATACTATTTCCTTTATCTGATCGTTTTATCACTATATTTTAATTTTCTTCAACGCTTTTTAGAGCTTTTTTTTCATTGTAAGTCAAATTGGATCTTTTATGTTTAACTTTTACACTTTCTTTTAAAACTGTAAGATCTTCTAACACCCTTTTGTGAAAAAGCTCTAACTGTGGGCCTCTTGTCCTGGTGGGATAAAAGTTAGATTTTTGTCTTTTAACAGGCTTTTTAGTCTGTTTCCTTTCAAGCTATTCAGATGTATCTGCTTCAAGATCCACCATTTCAGTTTTAAAATGCTTTTTAATAGTTAGTTGTCTAATGAAGCGATTTACATCAAGAACAGTTTGAAAAAGATTAAAATCACCACTAGGACAGAAGCCCAAGCCATAATTTAATACTTTTATTTCATTTTTGTTTAATGCATAAGAAGACAGGTTTAAAACAGCTCCTTGTAAACTTATTTCTCCTTCTGAACTAGCTGTCTCAGCTGGTATCTGTTTCTTGCTTTTTTGTCGCCTTTCTCTATTGTACCTCCCCCTTTGTTTATATCTCCCTCCTTTTGAAAAACATAATTTATGCTTACCTGATAAATTCCTTTCTTCTGTTGTGTGATCAGTCCACGGGTCATCATTACTTCTGGGATATAACTCCTCCCCAACAGGAAATGCAAGAGGATTCACCCAGCAGAGCTGCATATAGCTCCTCCCCTCTACGTCAGTCCCAGTCATTCGACCAAGAATCAACGAGAAAGGAGTAACCAAGGGTGAAGTGGTGACTGGAGTATAATTTAAAAGATATTTACCTGCCTTAAAACAGGGCGGGCCGTGGACTGATCACACAACAGAAGAAAGGAATTTATCAGGTAAGCATAAATTATGTTTTCTTCTGTTATGTGTGATCAGTCCACGGGTCATCATTACTTCTGGGATACCAATACCAAAGCAAAAGTACACGGATGACGGGAGGGATAGGCAGGCTCATTATACAGAAGGAACCACTGCCTGAAGAACCTTTCTCCCAAAAATAGCCTCCGAAGAAGCAAAAGTGTCAAATTTGTAAAATTTGGAAAAAGTATGAAGCGAAGACCAAGTTGCAGCCTTGCAAATCTGTTCAACCGAGGCCTCATTCTTAAAGGCCCAAGTGGAAGCCACAGCTCTAGTGGAGTGAGCTGTAATTCTTTCAGGAGGCTGCTGTCCAGCAGTCTCATAGGCTAAACGTATTATGCTACGAAGCCAAAAAGAGAGAGAGGTAGCAGAAGCTTTTTGACCTCTCCTCTGTCCAGAATAAACGACAAACAGCGAAGAAGTTTGGCGAAAATCTTTAGTTGCCTGCAAGTAGAACTTGAGGGCACGAACTACATCTAAATTGTGTAGAAGACGTTCCTTCTTTGAAGAAGGATTTGGACACAAGGATGGAACAACAATCTCTTGATTGATATTCCTGTTTAAACTCCATGGCGGAGCAACAGCTTTAAACACAGGCTTGATCCTAGCTAAAGCCTGACAAAAGGCCTGGACGTCTGGATTTTCTGACAGACGCCTGTGTAACAAGATGGACAGAGCTGAAATCTGTCCCTTTAATGAACTAGCTGATAAACCCTTTTCTAAACCTTCTTGTAGAAAGGACAATATCCTAGGGATCCTAACCTTACTCCAGGAGTAACGTTTGGATTCGCACCAGTATAGGTATTTACGCCATATTTTATGGTAAATCTTTCTGGTAACAGGCTTCCTAGCCTGTATCAGGGTATCAATAACCGACTCAGAAAAACCACGTTTTGATAAAATCAAGCGTTCAATTTCCAAGCAGTCAGCTTCAGAGAAGTTAGGTTTTGATGTTTGAATGGACCCTGTATCAGAAGGTCCTGTCTTAGAGGTAGAGACCAAGGCGGACAGGATGACATGTCCACTAGATCTGCATACCAAGTCCTGCGTGGCCATGCAGGTGCTATTAGAATCACTGATGCTCTCTCCTGTTTGATTTTGGCAATCAATCGAGGAAGCAGGGGGAAGGGTGGAAACACATAAGCCATCCCGAAGTTCCAAGGTGCTGTCAAAGCATCTATCAGAACCGCTCCCGGATCCCTGGATCTGGACCCGTAGTGAGGAAGTTTGGCGTTCTGACGAGACGCCATGAGATCTATCTCTGGTTTGCCCCAACGTCGAAGTATTTGGGCAAAGACCTCCGGATGAAGTTCCCACTCCCCCGGATGAAAAGTCTGGCGACTCAAGAAATCCGCCTCCCAGTTCTCCACTCCCGGGATGTGGATTGCTGACAGGTGGCAAGAGTGAGACTCTGCCCAGCGAATTATCTTTGATACTTCCATCATTGCTAGGGAGCTTCTTGTCCCTCCCTGATGGTTGATGTAAGCTACAGTCGTGATGTTGTCCGACTGAAACCTGATGAACCCCCGAGTTGTTAATTGGGGCCAAGCCAGAAGGGCATTGAGAACTGCTCTCAATTCCAGAATGTTTATTGGAAGGAGACTCTCCTCCTGATTCCATAGTCCCTGAGCCTTCAGAGAATTCCAGACAGCGCCCCAACCTAGTAGGCTGGCGTCTGTTGTTACAATTGTCCAGTCTGGCCTGCTGAATGGCATCCCCCTGGACAGGTGTGGCCGATAAAGCCACCATAGAAGAGAATCTCTGGTCTCTTGATTCAGATTCAGAGTAGGGGACAAATCTGAGTAATCCCCATTCCACTGACTTAGCATGCACAATTGCAGCGGTCTGAGGTGTAGGCGTGCAAAAGGTACTATGTCCATTGCCGCTACCATTAAGCCGATCACCTCCATGCATTGAGCTACTGACGGGTGTTGAATGGAATGAAGGGCACGGCATGCATTTTGAAGCTTTGTTAACCTGTCTTCTGTCAGGTAAATCTTCATTTCTACAGAATCTATAAGAGTCCCCAAGAATGGAACTCTTGTGAGAGGAAAAAGAGAACTCTTCTTTTCGTTCACTTTCCATCCATGCGACCTTAGAAATGCCAGAACTAACTCTGTATGAGACTTGGCAGTTTGAAAGCTTGAAGCTTGTATTAGAATGTCGTCTAGGTACGGAGCTACCGAAATCCCTCGCGGTCTTAGTACCGCCAGAAGGGCACCCAGAACCTTTGTGAAGATTCTTGGAGCCGTAGCCAATCCGAATGGAAGAGCTACAAACTGGTAGTGCCTGTCTAGGAAGGCAAACCGTAGATACCGGTGATGATCTTTGTGAATCGGTATGTGAAGGTAAGCATCTTTTAAATCCACTGTGGTCATGTACTGACCCTTTTGGATCATGGGTAAGATTGTCCGAATAGTTTCCATTTTGAACGATGGAACTCTTAGGAATTTGTTTAGAATCTTTAAATCTAAGATTGGCCTGAAAGTTCCCTCTTTTTTGGGAACCACAAACAGGTTTGAGTAGAACCCTTGTCCTTGTTCCGACCGCGGAACCGGATGGATCACTCCCATTAATAACAGATCTTGTACACAGCGTAGAAACGCTTCTTTCTTTATCTGGTTTGTTGACAACCTTGACAGATGAAATCTCCCTCTTGGGGGAGATAATTTGAAGTCTAGAAGGTATCCCTGAGATATGATCTCTAGCGCCCAGGGATCCTGCACATCTCTTGCCCAGGCCTGGGCGAAGAGAGAAAGTCTGCCCCCCACTAGATCCGGTCCCGGATCGGGGGCTCTCGGTTCATGCTGTCTTTGGGGCAGCAGCAGGTTTCCTGGCCTGCTTGCCCTTGTTCCAGGACTGGTTAGGCTTCCAGCCTTGCCTGTAACGAGCAACAGTTCCCTCCTGTTTTGGTGCAGTGGAGGTTGATGCTGCTCCTGTTTTGAAATTCCGAAAGGGACGAAAATTAGACTGTCTAGCCTTAGCTTTGGCCTTGTCTTGAGGTAGGGCGTGGCCCTTACCTCCTGTAATGTCAGCGATAATTTCTTTCAAACCGGGCCCAAATAAAGACTGCCCCTTGAAAGGTATATTAAGTAATTTGGACTTAGAAGTAACATCAGCTGACCAGGATTTTAGCCACAGCGCCCTACGTGCCTGTATGGCGAATCCTGAGTTCTTAGCCGTAAGTTTGGTTAAATGTACTACGGCCTCCGAAATGAATGAATTAGCTAGTTTAAGGACTCTAAGCCTGTCCGTAATGTCGTATAGCGTAGATGAACTAAGGTTCTCTTCCAGAGAATCAATCCAAAATGCTGCCGCAGCCGTAATCGGCGCGA
The DNA here is from genome assembly GCF_027579735.1 of Bombina bombina. Lineage (NCBI taxonomy): Eukaryota > Metazoa > Chordata > Amphibia > Anura > Bombinatoridae > Bombina > Bombina bombina. Next base: position 228,987,282 of record NC_069505.1, on the reverse strand, counting down.
TACATGCAAGGGGTTGCAATATAAAACCTTGTTGAACAAACATTTTCTTAAGGTAACCCTCTAATTTTTTATCCATTGGATCTGAAAAAGCACAGCTATCCTCCACCGGGATAGTGGTACGCTTAGCTAAAGTAGAAACTGCTCCCTCCACCTTAGGGACCGTTTGCCATAAGTCCCGAGTGGTGGCGTCTATTGGAAACATCTTTCTAAATATTGGAGGGGGTGAGAACGGCACACCGGGTCTATCCCACTCCTTAGTAACAATTTCAGTTAGTCTCTTAGGTATAGGAAAAAAGTCAGTACTCGCCGGTACCGCAAAGTATTTATCCAACCTACACAGTTTCTCTGGTATTGCAACGGTGTTACAATCATTGAGAGCTGCTAAAACCTCCCCTAGTAATACACGGAGGTTCTCCAATTTAAATTTAAAATTTGAAATATCTGAATCCAATCTGTTTGGATCAGAACCATCACCCACAGAATGAAGCTCTCCGTCCTCATGCTCTGCAAGCTGTGACGCAGTATCAGACATGGCCCTAGTATTGTCAGCGCACTCTGTTCTCACCCCAGAGTGATCACGCTTGCCTCTTAGTTCTGGTAATTTAGACAAAACTTCAGTCATAACAGTAGCCATATCTTGTAATGTTATCTGTAATGGCCGCCCAGATGTACTAGGCGCCATAATATCACGCACCTCCCGGGCGGGAGATGCAGGTACTGCCGCGTGAGGCGAGTTAGTCGGCATAACTCTCCCCTCGCTGTTTGGTGAAATTTGTTCACATTGTACAGATTGACTTTTATTTAAAGTAGCATCAATACAGTTAGTACATAAATTTCTATTGGGCTCCACCTTGGCATTGGAACAAATGACACAGATATCTTCCTCTGAGTCAGACATGTTAAACACACTAGCAATAAACTTGCAACTTGTTTATAATCTTTTTTAGCAAAAACGTAATGTGCCTCAAAGAGGTACTAAACGATTAAGTGACAGTTGAAATAATGAACTGAAAAAACAGTTATAGCATCAAACTTTAAAACAACACCACTTTTAGCAAAGGTTTGTTCCCATTAGTAAAATAACAATAATTAAATTTGACATAAAAATTACAGAGCAACGTTTTTATTCACAGTCAATATAAAATTCTCACAGCTCTGCTGAGAGAATCTACCTCCCTCCAAAGAAGTTTGAAGACCCCTGAGATCTGTCAGAGATGAACCGGATCATGCAGGAAATATAAGAGTAACTGACTTGAATTTTTTGATGCGTAGCAAAGAGCGCCAAAAACGGCCCCTCCCCCTCACACATAGCAGTGAAGAGAAACGAAACTGTCACAATTAAAACCAAACAACTGCCAAGTGGAAAATAATGCCCAAATATTTATTCACTCAGTACCTCAGAAATGTAAACGATTCTACATTCCAGCAAAAACGTTTAACATGATAAATACTTATTAAAAGGATTAGTGACTTTTAACAGAGTAGTTCCGGTGAAATACCATCCCCAGAATACTGAAGTGTATACCTACATTCATTATAACGGTATGGCAGGATTTTCTCATCAATTCCATTCAGAAAATAAAAACTGCAACATACCTCAATGCAGATTCATCTGCCCGCTGTCCCCTGATCTGAAGCTTTTACCTCCCTCAGATGGCCGAGAACAGCAATATGATCTTAACTACTCCGGTTAAAATCATAGTAAAAAACTCTGGTAGATTCTTCCTCAAACTCTGCCAGAGAAGTAATAACACGCTCCGGTGCTATTTTAAAATAACAAACTTTTGATTGAAGTCATAAAAACTAAGTATAATCACCATAGTCCTCTCACACATCCTATCTAGTCGTTGGGTGCAAGAGAATGACTGGGACTGACGTAGAGGGGAGGAGCTATATGCAGCTCTGCTGGGTGAATCCTCTTGCATTTCCTGTTGGGGAGGAGTTATATCCCAGAAGTAATGATGACCCGTGGACTGATCACACATAACAGAAGAAATCCTGTTTCTCTGGTTCAACTTTTTTGATATTTGATTGCTTTGGTCTAGTTCCTATTTCAATCCCTTGAGCATTCAGTTTTTTTGTGGCATCTATGTGTGTATCCTCTCTACTTTCTGTCTCAGATTGTGTGTAACCTTCTGAGGTCTCAAAATCAGTTTCTATAGTAATTTCACTATTTTCATTTTGTTCGTTTTCACTAAATGTGACCCTTTTATTTTTATTCTTATTTGCCCTTTTACCTTGCCTGTATCCTCTCAGATTTTTAACCTGAGATTCAGTACTCTGCAGTTGACTACTTTGGCCTTTGTCACCTGACTTGTTTTGCCATCTGTTTCCCTTTCTAGTGTGTTTCTGCCAGAGATATACTCTATTATTGGCATAATCCTTACTATCTCGCAAAAACTTGGAATGCTTAATATTAATCACTAATTTCCTTGCTTCTTCCACTGCCTCTTGGAGCATGGTATCATATGTTACATATTCAGACACTTCTTTAAACTTATTCATTTCAATTTGTATCTTAATTATTTCTTCTTTAAGATTAGCAATTTGCTCAGTCTTATATTTAATAAGAAGTTCCATAAGCCTTATTGCACATTCAGTAAGTATGCTGTTCCATTCTGCAATGAAATCTTGGCTATCCACTTCAAACGCTGGAAATTTTTTCAACCCGAGATCTCTTGGTACCATCCCTCTCTTTATAGACTGAACAAATTGCTAATCTTAAAGAAGAAATAATTAAGATACAAATTGAAATGAATAAGTTTAAAGAAGTGTCTGAATATGTAACATATGATACCATGCTCCAAGAGGCAGTGGAAGAAGCAAGGAAATTAGTGATTAATATTAAGCATTCCAAGTTTTTGCGAGATAGTAAGGATTATGCCAATAATAGAGTATATCTCTGGCAGAAACACACTAGAAAGGGAAACAGATGGCAAAACAAGTCAGGTGACAAAGGCCAAAGTAGTCAACTGCAGAGTACTGAATCTCAGGTTAAAAATCTGAGAGGATACAGGCAAGGTAAAAGGGCAAATAAGAATAAAAATAAAAGGGTCACATTTAGTGAAAACGAACAAAATGAAAATAGTGAAATTACTATAGAAACTGATTTTGAGACCTCAGAAGGTTACACACAATCTGAGACAGAAAGTAGAGAGGATACACACATAGATGCCTCAAAAAAACTGAATGCTCAAGGGATTGAAATAGGAACTAGACCAAAGCAATCAAATATCAAAAAAGTTGAACCAGAGAAACAGGATTTTCAAAAGGAGGGAGATATAAACAAAGGGGGAGGTACAATAGAGAAAGGCGACAAAAAAGCAAGAAACAGATACCAGCTGAGACAGCTAGTTCAGAAGGAGAAATAAGTTTACAAGGAGCTGTTTTAAACCTGTCTTCTTATGCATTAAACAAAAATGAAATAAAAGTATAAACTTATGGCTTGGGCTTCTGTCCTAGTGGTGATTTTAATCTTTTTCAAACTGTTCTTGATGTAAATCGCTTCATTAGACAACTAACTATTAAAAAGCATTTTAAAACTGAAATGGTGGATCTTGAAGCAGATACATCTGAACAGCTTGAAAGGAAACAGACTAAAAAGCCTGTTAAAAGACAAAAATCTAACTTTTATCCCACCAGGACAAGAGGCCCACAGTTAGAGCTTTTTCACAAAAGGGTGTTAGAAGATCTTACAGTTTTAAAAGAAAGTGTAAAAGTTAAACATAAAAGATCCAATTTGACTTACAATGAAAAAAAAGCTCTAAAAAGCCTTGAAGAAAATGAAAATATAGTGATAAAACGATCAAATAAAGGAAATAGTATTGTGGTATGTGATAGGGACTGGTATGTAAATGAGTCTTACAGACAATTAAGAGAAAATGAGGTATATACAAGATTAAGTTCTGATCCAACTTTGAAAATTCAAGAAAAATTACTATCCTTATTAGATGAGAGAATGGGTATCTAGACAGAAAAACGTTTGACTCTTTGTATGTAGAAAATCCACGTATACCAATTTTCTATCATCTCCCTAAAACCCATAAAGGTGTTAAAGATATTAAGGGTAGACCCATTATATCAGGGTTGGAATCTATATTAGAACCCTTATCCAACTGGATAGATGATATATTACAACCTATGGTACACAATCTTGACAGCCATCTTAAGGACACAACAAATGTGTTGAATATTTTTGATGATTTTGAGTGGAGAGATGCCTTCAGCTGGCTTTCAATAGATTTAGTATCACTGTATTCTATGATTCAACATGAATTAGGCTTAAAAGCCATTGAATATTTTTTAGATCTTGAAACAACCTACGATCCTTACTTTAAGAGCTACATCTTGGAGGTTATAGAGTTCCTCCTTAGACATAATTATTTTATGTTTGAGGGGGAATTCTATTTGCAAAAACAGGGGACTGCTATGGGGGCGCGGTTTGCGCCCTCATATGCAAACCTCTTTATGGGGTGGTTAGAGAGAAGTCTCATTACCAATGATGCTAACCCATTTAAAGGCTCTATATTTCTCTATAAGAGATTTATAGATGACCTGTTGATTGTATGGGATGGTGATGAAATAGGCAAGGATATGTTTTTAAACTATCTTAACAATAATAGATTTGGTATGAGATTTACCTCTGACTGGAGTAAAGAAAGAATTAGCTACTTAGACCTTGTTTTGATTGCTGATAGACAAAATGGGAGAGTCATTACAGACCTATATAGAAAACCGATTGCGGGCAATGCTTTATTGCACGCCAAAAGTAATCACCCAAAATATGTCATCAAGGGGATAATAAAGGGTCAAATGATGCGAACCAGAAGGAATTGCTCCCAAGATAGAGATTTCGTTAGAGCAAGGTCAGAACTAACAGAAAGAATGGTAGCTAGAGGTTATAATCGACAACAAGTAATGAGCATTGGAGAAAAAGTGAGTAAAATGGACAGGAAAGATCTCTTGAAAATAAAAGAGAAAACAGATAAGAAAGATAGCAGACCTCTCTTTATTACCCAGTTCTCAGATCAGTACAAGGATGTCTGTGACATTATAAATAAATATCTGCCTATAATCTATGGAGATAGTACCCTAAAACCAATAATTGATGAAGGCTGCAGATTTGTATATAAAAAAACATAATTTATGTAAGAACTTACCTGATAAATTCATTTCTTTCATATTAGCAAGAGTCCATGAGCTAGTGACGTATGGGATATACATTCCTACCAGGAGGGGCAAAGTTTCCCAAACCTCAAAATGCCTATAAATACACCCCTCACCACACCCACAAATCAGTTTAACGAATAGCCAAGAAGTGGGGTGATAAGAAAAAAGTGCGAAGCATAAATATAAGGAATTGGAAAAATTGTGCTTTATACAAAAAAATCATAACCACCACAAAAAGGGTGGGCCTCATGGACTCTTGCTAATATGAAAGAAATGAATTTATCAGGTAAGTTCTTACATAAATTATGTTTTCTTTCATGTAATTAGCAAGAGTCCATGAGCTAGTGACGTATGGGATAATGACTACCCAAGATGTGGATCTTCCACGCAAGAGTCACTAGAGAGGGAGGGATAAAAATAAAGACAGCCAATTCCGCTGAAATAATCCACACCCAAAATAAAGTTTAAATCTTATAATGAAAAAAACTGAAATTATAAGCAGAAGAATCAAACTGAAACAGCTGCCTGAAGTACTTTTCTACCAAAAACAGCTTCAGAAGAAGAAAACACATCAAAATGGTAGAATTTAGTAAAAGTATGCAAAGAAGACCAAGTTGCTGCTTTGCAAATCTGATCAACCGAAGCTTCATTCCTAAACGCCCAGGAAGTAGAAACTGACCTAGTAGAATGAGCTGTAATCCTTTGAGGCGGAGTTTTACCCGACTCAACATAGGCAAGATGAATTAAAGATTTCAACCAAGATGCCAAAGAAATGGCAGAAGCCTTCTGACCTTTCCTAGAACCGGAAAAGATAACAAATAGACTAGAAGTCTTTCTGAAATTCTTAGTAGCTTCAATATAATATTTCAAAGCTCTAACTACATCCAAAGAATGCAATGATTTCTCCTTAGAATTCTTAGGATTAGGACATAATGAAGGAACCACAATTTCTCTACTAATGTTGTTAGAATTCACAACCTTAGGTAAAAATTTAAAAGAAGTTCGCAACACCGCCTTATCCTGATGAAAAATCAGAAAAGGAGACTCACAAGAAAGAGCAGATAATTCAGAAACTCTTCTGGCAGAAGAGATGGCCAAAAGGAACAAAACTTTCCAAGAAAGTAATTTAATGTCCAATGAATGCATAGGTTCAAACAGAGGAGCTTGAAGAGCCCCCAGAACCAAATTCAAACTCCAAGGAGGAGAAATTGACTTAATGACAGGTTTTATACGAACCAAAGCTTGTACAAAACAATGAATGTCAGGAAGATTAGCAATCTTTCTGTGAAAAAGAACAGAAAGAGCAGAGATTTGTCCTTTCAAGGAACTTGCAGACAAACCTTTATCCAAACCATCCTGAAGAAACTGTAAAATTCTCGGAATTCTAAAAGAATGCCAGGAAAAATGATGAGAAAGACACCAAGAAATATAAGTCTTCCAGACTCTATAATATATCTCCCTAGATACAGATTTACGAGCCTGTAACATAGTATTAATCACAGAGTCAGAGAAACCTCTTTGACTAAGAATCAAGCGTTCAATCTCCACACCTTTAAATTTAAGGATTTGAGATCCTGATGGAAAAAAGGACCTTGCGACAGAAGGTCTGGTCTTAACGGAAGAGTCCACGGCTGGCAAGAAGCCATCCGGACAAGATCCCCATACCAAAACCTGTGAGGCCATGCTGGAGCTACCAGCAGCACAAACGAGCATTCATTCAGAATCTTGGAGATTACTCTTGGAAGAAGAACTAGAGGCGGAAAGATATAGGCAGGATGATACTTCCAAGGAAGTGACAATGCATCCACTGCTTCCGCTTGAGGATCCCTGGATCTGGACAGATACCTGGGAAGTTTCTTGTTTAGATGAGAGGCCATCAGATCTATTTCTGGAAGTCCCCACATTTGAACAATCTGAAGAAATACCTCTGGGTGAAGAGACCATTCGCCCGGATGTAACGTTTGGCGAATGAGATAATCCGCTTCCCAATTGTCTATACCTGGGATATGAACCGCAGAAACTAGACAGGAGCTGGATTCCGCCCAAACTAGAATTCGAGATACTTCTTTCATAGCCAGAGGACTGTGAGTCCCTCCTTGATGATTGATGTATGCCACAGTTGTGACATTGTCTGTCTGAAAACAAATGAACGATTCTCTCTTTAGAAGAGGCCAATGACTGAAGGGCTCTGAAAATTGCACAGAGTTCCAAAATATTGATCAGTAATCTCACCTCCTGAGATTCCCAAACCCCTTGTGCTGTCAGAGACCCCCACACAGCTCCCCAACCTGTAAGACTTGCATCTGTTGAAATTACAGTCCAGGTCGGAAGAACAAAAGAAGCCCCCTGAACTAAACGATGGTGATCTGTCCACCACGTCAGAGAGTGTCGTACAATCGGTTTTAAAGATATTAATTGAGATATCTTTGTGTAATCCCTGCACCACTGGTTCAGCATACAGAGCTGAAGAGGTCGCATGTGAAAACGAGCAAAGGCGATCACGTCCGATGCAGCAGTCATAAGACCTAGAATTTCCATGCATAAGGCTACCGAAGGGAATGATTGTGACTGAAGGTTTCGACAAGCTGATATCAATTTTAGACGTCTCTTGTCTGTCAAAGACAGAGTCATGGACACTGAATCTATCTGGAAACCTAAAAAGGTTACTCTTGTCTGAGGAATCAATGAACTTTTTGGTAAATTGATCCTCCAACCATGATCTTGAAGAAACAACACAAGTCGATTCGTATGAGATTCTGCTAAATGTAAAGACTGAGCAAGTACCAAGATATCGTCCAAATAAGGAAATACCACAATACCCTGTTCTCTGATTACAGACAGAAGGGCACCGAGAACCTTTGTAAAAATTCTTGGAGCTGTTGCTAGGCCAAACGGTAGAGCCACAAACTGGTAATGCTTGTCTAGGAACGAGAATCTCAGAAACTGATAGTGATCTGGATGAATCGGAATATGCAGATATGCATCCTGTAAATCTATTGTAGACATATAATGCCCTTGCTGAACAAAAGGCAGGATAGTCCTTACAGTTACCATTTTGAACGTTGGTATCCTTACATAACGATTCAATATTTTTAGATCCAGAACTGGTCTGAAGGAATTCTCCTTCTTTGGTACAATGAAGAGATTTGAATAAAACCCCAGCCCCTGTTCCAGAACTGGAACAGGCATAATTACTCCAGCCAACTCTAGATCTGAAACACAATTCAGAAATGCTTGAGCCTTCGCTGGGTTTACTGGGACACGGGAAAGAAAAAATCTCTTTGCAGGAGGCCTTATCTTGAAGCCAATTCTGTACCCTTCTGAAACAATGTTTTGAATCCAAAGATTGTGAACGGAATTGAACCAAATTTCTTTGAAAAAACGTAATCTGCCCCCAACCAGCTGAGCTGGAAAGAGGGCCGCACCTTCATGTGGACTTAGGAGCTGACTTTGGTTTTCTAAAAGGCTTGGATTTATTCCAGACTGGAGATGGTTTCCAAACTGACACCGCTCCTGTGGGCGAAGGATCAGGCTTTTGTTCCTTATTGTGACGAAAGGAACGAAAACGATTATTAGACCTAAATTTACCTTTAGATTTTTTATCCTGTGGTAAAAAAGTTCCTTTCCCTCCAGTAACAGTTGAGATAATAGAATCCAACTGAGAACCAAATAATTTATTACCCTGGAAAGAAAGGGAAAGCAAAGTTGACTTAGAAGACATATCAGCATTCCAAGTTTTAAGCCATAAAGCTCTTCTAGCTAAAATAGCTAGAGACATATACCTGACATCAACTCTAATGATATCAAAGATGGCATCACAAATAAAATTATTAGCATGTTGAAGAAGATTAATAATGCTATGAGAATTGTGATCTGTTACTTGTTGCGCTAAAGCTTCTAACCAAAAAGTTGAAGCTGCAGCAACATCCGCTAAAGATATAGCAGGTCTAAGAAGATTACCTGAACACAAGTAAGCTTTTCTTAGAAAGGATTCAATTTTCCTATCTAAAGGATCCTTAAAGGAAGTACCGTCTGCCGTAGGAATAGTAGTACGCTTAGCAAGAGTAGAGACAGCCCCATCAGCCTTAGGGATTTTGTCCCAAAACTCTAATCTGTCAGATGGCACAGGATATAATTGCTTAAAACGTTTAGAAGGAGTAAATGAATTACCCAAATTATTCCATTCCCTGGAAATTACTTCAGAAATAGCACCAGGGACAGGAAAAACTTCTGGAATAACTACAGGAGATTTAAAAACCTTATCTAAACGTTTAGATTTAGAATCAAGAGGACTAGAATCCTCTATTTCTAATGCAATTAGGACTTCTTTAAGTAAAGAACGAATAAATTCCATTTTAAATAAATATGAAGATTTATCAGCATCAACCTCTGAGACAGAATCCTCTGAACCAGAAGAACCATTATCAGAATCAGAATGATGATGTTCATTTAAAAATTCATCTGAAAAATGAGAAGTTTTAAAAGACTTTTTATGTTTACTAGAAGGAGGAATAACAGACATAGCCTTCTTAATGGATTTAGAAACAAAATCTCTTATGTTATCAGGAACACTCTGAGCATTAGATGTTGACGGAACAGCAACAGGTAATGTAACAGTACTAAAGGAAATATTATCTGCATTAACAAGTTTGTCATGACAATCAGTACAAACAACAGCTGGAGGAACAGATACCATAAGTTTACAGCAGATACACTTAGCTTTGCTAGATCCAGCACCAGGCAGCGATTTTCCAGAAGTATCTTCTGACTCAGTGTTTACGTGGGACATCTTGCAATATGTAATAGAAAAAACAACATATAAAGCAAAATTGATCAAATTCCTTAAATGAGTTTCAGGAATGGGAAAAAAATGCCAGTGAACAAGCTTCTAGCAACCAGAAGCAACAAAATAATAAGACTTAAATAATGTGGAGACAATAGTGACGCCCAAATTTTTCTAGCGCCAAAAAAGACGCCCACATTATTTGGCGCCTAAATGCTTTTGGCGCCAAAAAATGACGCCACATCCGGAACGCCGACACTTTTGGCGCAAAAAAACGTAAAAAATTACGCAACTTCCGGCGACACGTATGACGCCGTAAACAGAAAAAAATTTTGCGCCAAAAAAGTCCGCCCAACCATAGCTTAGAGTATCACAGAAAATAAGACTTACTTACCCCAGGACACTCCTCTACAAGTTGTAGAAAGCCAAACCAGTACTGAAACGAAAATCAGTAGAGGTAATGGTATATATAAGAGTCGATCTGAAAAGGGAGGTAAGAGATGAATCTCTACGACCGATAACAGAGAACCTATGAAATAGACCCCGTAGAAGGAGATCATTGAATTCAAATAGGCAATACTCTCCTCACATCCCTCTGACATTCACTGCACGCTCAGAGGAAAACCGGGCTCCAACCTGCTGCGGAGCGCATATCAACGTAGAATCTAACACAAACTTACTTCACCACCGCCATAGGAGGCAAAGTTTGTAAAACTGATTTGTGGGCGTGGTGAGGGGTGTATTTATAGGCATTTTGAGGTTTGGGAAACTTTGCCCCTCCTGGTAGGAATGTATATCTCATTCGTCACTAGCTCATGGACTCTTGCTAATTACATGAAAGAAAAGTAAGTCGTTGGCTAATATACTATCTCCCAGTGAACTTAAAAATAAGGAAAGGGGTGCAGGAAGTTCCTGGCTGCATACAAATGGAGTATACAAATGTGGAAGTAAAAGATGCAGAGCATGTGGGTATATCAAAATAACTAAGACTTGTAAGTCGTATACTACTGGATCAGAATATGATATCAAGGGCTGTATAAAATGTTCTACTGATCATGTTATCTATTTAGTTGAATGCACAGAGCATAAAAAAACAGTACATAGGAATGACAACAAGGGATGTAAGAACTCGTATTCGAGAACACATCTCATATATAGAAAATGATATATCATGCTCTGCTCTTGCATCCCACTTTATAGAGGAACATGATCAGGATTTAAGTACCTTCAGTTGGTCAGCCATTGAACACATTCAAAAGTCACACAGAGGTGGTGACAGGCTGAATACTCTAAAAAAACAAGAGGCATATTGGATTTTTGTATTTAAGACATCAGTCCCAGAGGGATTTAACTCAGAACATGACATCATTAATTGCTGGAGTAATAAATAGTTGCTAAATAAAGGCTATAAAGCTAAATGAAATGTATCATAATAGCTATGGGGTCGTTGTGGCACAGTGCTTAAGTCTAATGCCTCTTAACCCAAAGGTTGTGAGTTCAAACCCGGCCTCAACTGCTGAAAACTTTTTCTGTATATGATTTTTCTATATGTATCTTTAATAGATGTGTTAAAAGTTGGCGTTGTAAATGACTAAAAATGAGTACCTTCTTTTAAGTTGAATTTGCAATTCAACACTAGCTGTGTCTTTCTATAAAATGCTACATAAAGACACTTATATGATTAAGATTAACCTATGTAAATTAATAGAATTTTTTTTTCCAAGCTGTCAAGCCGATTGAGGCTAAATCCTATTGTATACATTTGATTGGAGTAAATGTTTGAGGGCGTATACCTGTACACAGGTAAAAAGGCTACAGGTGTAGAGGTTCAGGTATGGTCTATGATTAAGGCGGTCAGGATCCGCCGAAACATGTAAGACTGAAACTGAACCTCACATCAGCTCCTATGGTTTTAAGTGTGTGTCTCTGAAGTTTTTTGCAACAACTGTTTGTGAAAGAAAATTGCTACAATAAATTCACAGTGTTTTGGAAGTATTGGATGGATCCGCCGCTTCTTTTCTACTATATATATATATTATGTCATTTACCTTTACCCTGACATAATTCCCCCTTTCAAATTCAAATATATGTAGGACACATGTTTTTGAATTGGATCAAAGTCAGTGGTACTCGGTGAGGATGTTGGCCATATACAATATAGACAGTCTCTTATGTAGAAAGTTTGTTATTTTGAGCCTTCATGTTTATCAGTTAGGCATCTTTAAACTACAGTATGTCTTTAGTGTAGTTGGGGATATGATACTTCATTCTTCCTCTATAACTTGTAGTTGGGATCTGGGATGACATGCCCGCAATTGATTGATATGGACCCATTTATCTATGAAACTTTCATTTTTGGGGATCCGTATTTTATAGGCCACTGGAGATATTTTGTCAGTAATGACAAAAGGACCTTTCCATGAGGGAAGAAATTTCTTCTCCCTAACCTGATCTCTTCCAAAGTTATAAAGATAAACTTTATCATTTATTTCATATTCCTTTTTGGACGTTTTGAGATCATAATAGGTTTTAGTGGCAGTTGCGGCTCTTTCTAAATTCCTTTGAGCAAATGCAAAGGCATATTGCAGGTGTTTTCTTAGGTTTTCCACATATTGATGCGTTTATTAAGTTTTGGTCTGATGTACGGTATAGCAGATGTTGAGGTAGAACCATTCTTCTACCAGTCATCAGCTCAAAAGGTGACATTTTGGTAGCACTACTTGGAGTTGCTCTTAATGCCATTAAGACTAGAGGTAGTTTTACATCCCAGTCTTTACCGGTTTCACTCACAAACTTTTTGAGGATTTTAACAATGGACTGGTTGTAATGCTCTACACCACCACTTGAGGCAGCTCTATAAGCAATATGGAGCTTTCTTTTAACCCCTAGTATTTTCCACATTTTTGTCATCACTTCGCTAGTGAAGTGGGTCCCCTGATCTGATTCGATTCTTTGGGGCAAACCAAATCTGGAAAATACATGGTTGATGAGCAGTGCTGCACATGTTTCAGCATTATTGTTAGGTGCACTAATGCACTTTACCCATTTAGTGAACAGGCATGTCATGGTTAACATGTATTTGTTACTTCTTGATGATCTTGTTACTGGGCCAATAAAATCAATTTGTATATCTGACCATGGCATTACCATCCCCCTTTTCTGCAATGGTGCTCTATGCGTTGGTGCAGTGGGTTGGAACTGTGGACAGATTAAACACCCTTGACAGTAGGTTTGAACATCTTTCAACATGTGTGGCCAAAAAGCGTAATCACGCAATATTTCATATGTGAGTTTGGCACCGCGATGACCAGATGTAGGAGCATCATGGGCATGTTGAAGCATTAGACCTCTGAACTTGGTGGGTACTACCCACTGCTGGATGCCAGTTTTGGAGGTTCTAATTAACAAACCATCCTGTAACTTGAATTGTGATCTAGATTTTATTAAGATTCTAAGATCTTCTTTGCCAATATAATCATCTTTTGAGATGGGGTTGTTTTCAGGATCTTCTATGTGTTTATAGAAGATGCCTACAATGGGGTCTTCTTTTTAACTAGTGATCAGGTCCTCACTAGGAGAATCCTGACTCCATTGTACCAAGTTAGGCTCACTCTGTTGTTTTGCCTGGTTTCTGGTAATGGCTTCTACCTGAATTGCACCCATTAAGTGGTCAATATTAAGGAGTTCTCCAGTTATAGCTCCTTGTTTGGCTAACGAATCCGCAAGGTCATTGCCTTCCTTATCAGGACCTAGAACTCTGGAATGACCCTTGGTCTTTTTCCAGTGTATGGTTAAATCATTGGATACTACCAGATTATCAATCTCGCAGAACAACTTGCCATGCTTGACTGGTTTGTTATTGCTTTTCTGCATGCCATTTCTTTTCCAAGTTGGCAGGTATTCAACAAAACTGTCACGCACATAATTTGAGTCAGTTATGATCACAAATTCATGAATACCATGTTCAATAGCCATTTCAATGGTTTTGAAAACAGCAGTTAGTTCTGCAACCTGACTGGATCTTGGTCCAATGTTGAAACCTATAGATATATTTGGGAATCCATTTGCCCCAGTTATACCAATGCCAGCGACTAATCTGCGCTCATTATTAATAGTGGCATGGTAAGAGCAACCATCAACATATACCCAAGGTAATGTTTGACAATGGTCCTCATTGTATATTTTATATGGGGAAAGCAATTGTTCCTCCAGAAAATCATCTTCTGATAATTCTTCCCCAGGATCTCTAGCAGTACAGTCGTGGAGTTCAGCAAGCCCCTGTGCAACTGGATTCTTTTTATTCTGCTTGTAGCGAATTTCTAAGGGCCAGCCTTGTAAGGAAAAAGTCCACGCTGTTATGCGGCTATTTGACAAATTCCCATCTCTTATTCTCTCACTTTGCAAATATAGCAAAGGCTGGTGGGCCGTTTCTACAATAATTTTCTCGCCCTGTATATAGCTGCGGAAATTTTGTAGGGCCCATACAGTAGATAAGAGGGCTTTTTTGCAATCGTTGAACTTTATTTCTACTGGGGATAGATTTTTGCTCGCATAAGCAATGGCTTTGTTCAAATTATCATGCTTTTGGTATAAAACAGCACTCATGCTTACATCTGTGTAACCTGTCTCTAAGAAGAAGGTTTACCACCTTCAGGGTACGCTAAGCAAGGTGCTTGAGTGTGTTTTCTCTTCAGCTCTCTGATGGCTGTCTCTTGAGACTCACTCCAGTGCCATTTCACATCTTTCTTTAGAAGAAGTAGTAGTGGTTTAGCTAAATCCGCATAATTATCAATGAATTTGCGAGAATAATTTGTCATACCCAGGAATGATCTCAATTCCTTTAAATTAGTTGGGTTTTTAGAATTCACTATAGCTTCCACCTTTTTCTTTTGGGGATTTAATCCTTCAGAGGTAACTTCATGTCCCAAGAAGTTTACACGAGTGCGGCACCATTGAGCTTTTTGTAGCGATAATTTGACACCTGCCCTTTTAAGTTGGCTGAGGACGTGTTTAAGCTCTGCGATGTGTTTTTCAAAGTCTGTGCTTTTGATTAAAACATCATCAACATAAGATAAGGTCCCCCTTTCCAGTGCATCAGGCATAGCCTTATGCATGAATACAGCAAATTAATGTCCAGAATTTATGTATCCAAATGGAAGTCTCTGGAATGCATATTGGACCTTTTGGAAAGAGAACGCTAGCTTATATTGGTCCTCTTCATGTACCTTTATGGTCCAGTATCCCTGTGCACAATCAATGGCAGTGAATATTTTGGATCCCTGCATTTGTGCAAGGCACTGGTCAATGTATGGTACAGGCCAGCCAGACATGTATACTCGTTTGTTTAGCTGTCTTAAGTCAGCACACAAATGCCATTGTCCATTGGGCTTAAGGACACCTAGAATAGGATTATTATAAGAGCTGTGCACCTGTCTGATAATACCTCTTTCTTCCAAATTCCTTATGATCTCTGCAAAAGAATCATAAGAGGCTAAGGGAAGTCTGTACTGTTTGACAAATACAGGTGGTGCATCGGGATCTGTTTGTATTCTTGCAATGTGCAAGTCTGTAGTACCACAGTCATAAGAATCCTTAGCAAAAATATCCTTGTATTCCATCAGGAGTTCTCGCAGCTGTTGGCGTTCGTCATCCCTGGAACAGCCATTAGCTAAGGATATTTGCTCTTCGACTATTTGCTGAAATCCTGGAAAGATTTCAGGCTGTCCTATTTCATAGGCTTCTTCCAACCTAGAGGTGAGATCCCCTTGATTATAGTTTACATTGCTCCCATGACTCTGGGTATTGGGGTAATCTTGCTGTTTGATTGGCTGATCAAACACTAGAGAGGATTCTTCAATTTTACAGATGCCTTCCTCTGAGCTGAAGGGATAAATAGACTGAATATTAAATAGACCCTCTGGCATGGATGCAAAGGATTGTTCTATTAATTGTTCTTCAGTTAAGTATCCTTCAGGTATTAGCCCGATTACATTATTCTGGAATCCAAAAGTGTAATAACTTGATTCCAGTGCATATCCTATGGTAGTTCCCTTGGATAATGTTATATCCTGTGGGGTCATGTTATGTACAATAATATGTATTGGAACAGTTCCAATATTCACCATAGGAGTGTAGGTTACTGTAACACCCAGATTTTGTATTCTATGGGAGAGGCAAATCAGTGTTTCAGAAGTTTTTAATTTCTGACCTCTCTTTACCTGTAAGGGTAAGAGAAATTTATCAGCCCCAGCAGGAATTATCACATCGCTAGATACTTGCATATTTACAGCATATGGCAATTGCTGGTTTGACTTCAGGGCTGCATTTTCATCCTGAAATACTTCAGGGTCCCCCTTTAACCTGCTCCAGAGGCAGGAGTTAATCAAATCTATTTGTATGGCATATCTATGTAAGATATCATTGCCAATGTATATTTGATTATGGGGAGTATTTAAAACTAAAAACAGGTGCTTCACTGACTTATTTTCTATAGAGATAGATAATAAGCACTTAGCTGTGATGTTATAGCTTTCAAACCTGTCATCCAGGTTGCTGACACTGTGGTCTTGGGGAGAAAGATATTTAATCACTTTAGGTTCAGCTATTTGCGCTAATAAACCTTCGCTTATATAGCTAGCTTCCTGTTTTAAGTTTAATTTAGCATACTTGGTTTTACCAAGGTCATGCACTTGTATAGGGATAAATAGATCCTCTTTAACTCTCTCAATCCCTGTGAGGTATTGAGCGTGGCCTCCCCCCTTAGGGATTTTATGATCCCCCTTGTGGAGTGATATTGTTAATACATCGCCATCTAGGGAAATATTCGCTATCTTTCCAGGCGATATTTTAAAAGTATTACTATCAGAGCCACTAAAAGGAGTCTTATCATCTATTTGTAGAATAGTGATTTCAGGTACAGAGTTATTCCTGAAATGAATCTCCACAGCATCTGGTTTCTCTTCCACCACGTGACAACTATGTCGGTTGCGAGATATACCAGATTTTTCATAATTGATAGGCCTCTTAACTTGTGACCAAATTACATTATTTATGCAATCAATTATGGTGCTTAATCGTTTCAGGAGATCACTACCAATAATTAAACGATCAGTTGGCAGATCCACTATAATGACAGGGTGTCTTATGACCCTGTTCCTCAATTTAAATTTTAACCAGGCCGTACCGTAGACTTTTAGAGAATCACCCCCAACTCCTATTAGAGAACCGTCAAATTCTTTTATTTTAGGTTTGTGGGGTGTTAGCTCATTTAGCTGTGTGTAGTACCTGTGGGATAAGATAGTTGCCTGTGACCCAGTGTCAATTAATCCCCTGATAGGGTTGGAGACTGAATCTTGCAGCTCAACTAATACATAATATCTTCCTGCATTTTCTACCATTTCACACATAAAATTGGCATTCTCACACATCTGTGGGCTTCGCCACGTGTTACCTGAATTCGCCACGTTTTCTTGTGCAGAGGAAGCTTCATACCTACCCGTTTCCTTTATGACAGGGTCGGCTGGATTCTTTTGTACTGCATCTGTGGAAATAAGGTTAAGAGAGTGCTGCAAAGGAAGAGATTTGTTAGTTTTTCCCGGATGAGGTTGCCTGTCATCACAGCTAAATTGTCCGTTTTTGGTCTGTGGGGAGAGAACATGATTAGTATCATTGATATTTATTATTACATTTTGTATATCTCTCCCCTCCCCCTCAGGTGATGTTGCAGTATTTATGACTGTGCCTGTGGTCCACTGCTGACCACTGGCTGTACCCCTAAAAAAGTATTGTTCGGTTGCTGAGCCGTAGATTTTTGACTCATATTAGCGATTTGTTCGCTCAACCGATTTAACTGGGAAAACAGCATATCTACCTGATTGTACAAGTTACCTCTACCCCTGGGCCTATCTCTTGGTGCCCCATTGTACTGATTCCTGGACCATTGGGTTCCCTCAGAATCAGGGCCACTATTTCTATTCTGGCGTGGTTGCCCCTGGGGTTCAGCTTGTTCAGTATTAGTACTTTGGGGAGCATTATATACCTGTGGTGTCTGGTTACCCTGAGAATATCTTCGCCGCCTATTGTATCTACCCTTGCGCGGATACCAATTATTTGGTGAGTATTCTCTTTGTGAGTAATTATTCACCTGATTATGTCCCCCACTTTGGTTATAGTCTCCCTGCACCTCAACCTGTGTAGGGGGAGGGGCAGAATTAAACCTCTGTGGAGATGGCCTGTTTTGACTGGCCACCTCTGCATAAGTTCTCTTTTTAGATTCCAAATTGAGGGGGCTAGGTGACACCCTAGTTTCTGCCACAATTTTGGGTTTTGACTCCTTTTTAACCCCCTGCTCACTGGACTGCTGAATAGAGTATAACTTTGTACTCTCTTTGATCAGCCATTCCAATGAGCAGTCCTCATCAAAATCTCTAGCTAAGTTGATTTTGATGGGTGTAGGCAGTGCTTCAAAAAATAAATTTACAAATTCTGAGCCATCAAATTTGGGATTATCTTCAGCCATACTGTACGCATTTTTCAATACAGAAAGGAATTCGATTGGACTCTGATTCGCACGACACTTTAAACCATATACCGCTATTTTCGCGGCAGTTTTAGTGCGATATTGCCCGAATTCTTTTCTGCATTGTCGTTTTACCCCATTCCAGGAATGAATATTCATATCCTTTAGTGAAGCAAAGAATTTGTGATGCTTACTGTCAAATACCCAGGGCAGAAATTCAATTTTCAATTTCTCACTTGTAACATTCATTATAGCTAACGCATTTTCAAAAGCCTGTAAATGATCAATTACAGATGTTGTTCCCTTATTGGAGAATATAGGTACTGCGCGTTGTACGAAGGTGATTATTTTATGGGAATCATAGACTTTATCAGACTTATTTTGGGAGTCTCTGTTAGAGTTTCCCTCCCCCGCACTAGCTGCGTTACAGCTGTCCTCTGGATTTACATTCTGAGGGGATTGTCTATTTGGGAAATCTATTTCTGACCCGTTAGGGGTCATTTGTCTATACTGTTCCATATGTTTTTGTACCTCGCCCCTGACGCGTTCGCTAAAGGAGTTAGCATTATCTGCATTATTCTCACTGTTAATATAAGGGTTTTCATTATGGCGATATGACCTTTTTAAATCGCAAGCTGTTTATTTAAATCTTGTATCTGCGCGATTAAGTCCATATTGTGCTTATCTAAGGTGGCTAGGTTTTGGGCAAATTCATCCATTTTATTTTTGGCTATTTTTAAACCCTCTTCGCGTCTGCGCGAGGAACGAATACTATTTTCTAGCTCCTGTATTTGCAATCGTTTGTCTGTGACACAAAACAACATTTCGTCAATAATGCATATTAAGAGGGGCCAAGATTTTAGTATTAGTTCTTCTCGCTTTTTGGGAGCTTTGCATTGATTAATCATTAATAATTCCTGGAAGAATTCATTCTCTTCATTCCACATATTATTATTGACGGTAATATTTTTAGCCCTAGTTTCAAGCGTATCCATAAAATCATTTAATTCACCCGCAATATTAAACTTCCCTTTAAGGTAACTTAAGATATCTTTCTTAAGGACCTGACATTTAGTAATAGGTATGGTTATGGGACCAATTTCATTGCTATGTATAGAATTAAATGAGTCACTTCTGGCTACAGACATTATTATATTGGTTTAGTACTTAGTTAAACTAAAACGCTAATACAATTTTTGCCAATAAAAAGAGAGAAGGAAAAATTTTATATTTCAAAAAAAAAATATTATTAATTTTGAAATATGAAAAATTAATATTTCGAAATATGAAAAATTAATATTTTTGATTAACTTTGAAAATATGAAAAATTTATATTTTTGATTAACTTTGAAAATATGAAAAATTAATATTTTTGATTAATTTTTAAATATGAAAAATTAATATTTTTATTAATCTTTCAAAAACTAATCTTTAATAATAGTTCAAGATATTAATATCAATCTTGAAATATGAAAATCAATATTTCAACTCTTCAAAAATTATATCTTCAAAATATTAATATCGAAATATGAAACTCTTTCTCTTTTTTATAATAATTTCTATCTACCACACATATATAATATCAAATATGATGGAATATTATTAAATCTCAGAAAAGTGCCTCCAATTATTATGTCAGTATATTTATGAAAATCTTAGTAGTGCTATCCAAATAATATATCAGTTTATGGCAGGGTTATAAACACAATACAAAAAAAAAATAGAAACCCTAATCAACCATGCATCTACTAGACCATACAATTAATATAAATACCTGAACTCTTTTATTTAGTTAATATCCATGAACATCTTTGAAATATATTTGCAATATCAGAATATGACACAAAATTTATATGCGTTAAAACCAACTCTTAAAATATGCTATCCTTCTTACAAAACCCAGAAAAATATACCTTCACAATTCAGCCTTATTTATTTAACACAATGGGACTAAAAACCTTTAACATCCAAGCAATACAATTCTAAACTGTGCTCTTTCAACAATAGGATAATATATATATTCTGCTATTTAACTGCAATTTATCCTAATACAAAATTTACAGTATCAAAACTTGCACAGATGAATTACTTAACAAATCAGACACAGATTTAAACAATACCTAGGCTTATGACTACCAATTTAAAATACAATATACTTCACCAATTTTGAACCAATTCGTAGCGGTCTTTAGGTCATCTCAGAAGACAGATAAGTAATTTTTTTTTTGCAATCAATGAGAAGGAGGTAGTCAGCTTGTTTAGATTGGTTTCAAAGTGCCAGCAGCAGATATCATCCAAAGTTAAAACAGCCTCCTTGCCCATTCCTCTTTTGCTTACTTATATATGTTTTCAATCATTGATGACATCATGTGGGTGGCACTACGGGAGCTGACCTTCCCATTGGTTATCTGGGAAGTCTAAATCGGATTGGCCCTTGGAAATTTCATTTTTAACAGCCAGAAAGAACCTTCTGGCTGTAGTTCTCGCAACATAACACCAGGTGGCAGCATTACAAACAGACAGTACAAAAACAATGCAGCATGACAATACATACAAATTCATTTAACCAACATTTTTAGCCAGTGAAATATTTCTTTAAACTATGTAATAACTGCCATAATTTCTTGTATTAATCTCTCCCAATATTAATTATAGGTGAAGCGGCATCAGATTAATTTCCTGATCGTTTTGATATGAAATGTCATGTTTTATATTATTAACATTGTATTTTATTAAAGCAATTTAACACTGCTAATTATTAGCTTAAAATGCATTATAATTTTATCAGTATTCTGGCATTTCTTTGCAAATAACAGCTTATTTTTATATCTCCAGATTGGTAGTATTTAAAACTCCTGATATACTGCATTCACCCAGATGTAGTATGTAACATTTCTGTGTATTTCTTCCTGAATACATAAATCCTGTTTATGTAGATCTGCTTTCAAAATATGTATGTCTTGTATTTATTTCCCTAGTATATTTTATTTGAAATCTAACTACAGTTGCTTTGAAATCATAATGTAAGCCATGTGTCTTCTCTATGTTATTCTAACCCCAGACACAATGTCTGTGTCACGTGTATTCTGATGTTATCAGCCACGCACTTAACAGGCAGCTGTCAATTTTCAGCTCCTTTGAAGAATGTTTGTATCTCTCACATTTCTTCAGACGGATCGGCATTTCCCTTGGAGGAAATTGATATATGGGCCTGTATCCTGTTCTCTGTTAAAATTACTTCCCCAACATTCCTCTAAGTGATTGTATTAAATTGGGCAGGCCAAATGTCATAGAGTCATACAACTCTGCATATAATCAAATGAGCATGGTCACTGAGTCAGTTCCTTTTGGAAAATGTCTGTGTGCTCACACCGCAGGGGTCGTGCTTCAAAAGGCTATGCTGATTTCCAATCCTGATGAATGTGTATTCACCCAGCTCTCATCTTGTAGGGGGTTTTGAGTTAAATCCTGACATCAGAATTTCTATTTTACAGCACATCTGATAAAATAGACGGCTTCATATATATACACACATCCTTTTTATATTATTTCATTTACGTATATATATTAGTATATATATATATATATATATATATATATATATATATATATATATATTATGTCATTTACCTTTACCCTGACAATCTGTGGAGGTTTTTCCTGTTTCAGATCGCATGTGTGACATATCTCAGGAATGGGAGAAGCCGGTGTTCCTTTTAATGTATCTCCTGTGTTTAAAAAGATGTTTCCTGTGGCTGATTCAGTGTGAGATCTATGGCGCACACTTTTCCTAGAGTCGAGGGCGCTATATCTACCTTAG
This sequence comes from Bombina bombina, assembly GCF_027579735.1. Lineage (NCBI taxonomy): Eukaryota > Metazoa > Chordata > Amphibia > Anura > Bombinatoridae > Bombina > Bombina bombina. Next base: position 228,964,992 of record NC_069505.1, on the reverse strand, counting down.
CCAAGAGAACTACTATTCCTCTCAAGGATAGTTCCTCTTTTAGAGACCCTATGGATAAGAAACTGGAGGGTTATCAGTTGCTAGTATTGCAACAGTTGCTGGTGCAGCCTCTTATTGGTGTGACTCTTTGTCTGATCTAATTTCAGAGGAGACTACTATAGAGGAGATCCAGGATAGGATCAAGGCTCTAAAGCAGGCTAATACTTTTATCTGTGATGCCAGTATGCCAAGATTTCTAGTTTTGTGATACTAGCCCGCAGAGCCTTTTGGTTTAAGTCTTGGTCTGCAGATGTGACTTCCAAATCCAAGCTTCTGTCTCTACATTTTAAGGGTAAGACTTTATTTGGTCCTGGTCTGGCAGAGATAATTTCCACAGTTAATAGTGGAAAGGGAGTTTTTTTACTACAGGATAAGAAGAATAGACTCAAGGGTCGTCAGACTTCTAATTTTCATTTATTTTGTAACTTCAAGGGACAGAGATCTTCCTCTTCTTCTAAATCTGAGCAAGTCAAGACTTATTGGAGAGCTAGCCAGCCCTGGAACAAGGGTAAGCAATCCAGAAAGCCTTCTGATCCAGTTCTAGTTCAGGTAGGGGGCAGGCTTTGCTTTTTTCAGCGGGCTTGTATTCTCAACATTCCAGATCCTCGGGCAGTGGATGTAGTCTCCAAGGGATACAGGATAGGATTCAAGTCTTGTCCCCACTAGGGATAGATTCCTATTATTAAGATTATCTGTAAACCAAGTAAAAGGAGAGACCTTCTTAAACTGCAAAAGGGATTTGTCTTCTCGGGGAGTGATTAACCCAGTTCCTCTAGTAGAACAGGGTCAGGGATTTTATTCAAATCTTTTGTAGTTCCCACAAAGGAGGGAAATTTTCGTCCCATTCTAGACTTAAAGACTCTCAACGAGTTTCTCAAGGTTCCGTCCTTCAAAATGTCGACTATTTGTTCTATTCTCTCTATAGTTCAGGAGGGTCAGTTTATGACCACTATAGAACTAAAGGATTTGTATCTTCATGTGCCTATTCACAGGAAACATTTCAAGTTGTAGCCCTGCCTTTCAGCCTCGCCACTGCTCCTCAAATCTTTACGAAGGTTCTAGGGGCTCTTTTGGCTGTGACCAGATCTCTAGGGATTGCGGTCGCTCCTTACCTGGACGATATATTGATCCAGGTGCCATCTTTTCAGTTAGCAAGAACCCATACATATTCTCTGTTAGCTATTCTCCGCTCTCACGGGTGGAAGGTAAATCTAGGGAAAAGTTCCTTGGTGCCAAGTACCAGGGTATGTTTTCTGGGGACAATCATAGACTCAGTATCTATGAACATTTGACGAAGGTCAAAAAACTCAAGCTTCTGGAGGCCTGTCGTTCTTTTCAGTCCTCTCTTCGTCCATCGGTGGCTGTATGCATGGAAGTAATTGATCTCATAGTGGCATCCATGGACATTATTCCGTTTGCTTCCATCTGAGACCGCTAAAGTTATGTATGCTCAATCAATAGAATGGAGACCACTCAGATCTCTCTCAGAGGATAGTTTTACACTCTCAGACAAGGATGTCTCTGTCTTGGTGGATCTCCCAGGACCATTTGTCTCAGGGCACTTGTTTCCTTAGACCTTCTTGGGAGATTGTGACCACGGATTTGGGGGTCCTTAAGAGCTCAGGGACTTTGGACTCAGGAGGAGTCTGCACTCCCTATAAATATCCTAGAATTGAAAGTAATTCTCAATACTCTATCAGTTTGGCCTTAACTGAGTTTAGTCCGGTATATCAGATTTCAATCGGACATCATCACTTCGTTGGCGTATATCAACCACCAAGGAAGAACTCAGAGCTTGTTAGCTATGAAGGAGGTGACTTGCATTCTTCAGTGGGCAGAGTCTCACAATTGTCATCTCTCTGCCATTCATATCCCAGGGGTGGACAACTGGGAAGCAGATTACCTGAGCAGGCAGACATTTCATGCAGGGGAATGGGCTCTCCATCTGGAAATTTTCTCAATGTTAAACCTTTTCTGTGAAAGTTATTGAGACTATGATTCAGGCTCATAAGCCTGTTACTCGCAAAATTTATTATTAAAAGGCATGGCGTAAATACCTTAATTTGGTGCGGATCTAGGGGTTTTTCAGGTGAGAATTCCCCATATTCTATCCTTTCTTCAGGAGAGCCTGGAGAAGGGTTTTTCAATCAGTACCCTAAAGGGTCAGATTTCGGCTCTGTCAATTCTTCTGCAGAAGTGTCTGGCAATTTTGACAGTTGTTCAATCTTTTGTCCAGGCTTTGGTTAGAATCAATCAATTAGATTTGCTCCTCATTGGAGTCTTAATCTGATTCTCAAAGCTCTGCAACAGGCTCATTTGAGCCTTTGCATTCTGTTTATATTAAGTTATTGTCCTGGAAGGTTTTGTTTCTGCTGGCAATTTCCTCTGCCCGTAGAGTTTCTGAGTTTTTGGCTCTACAGCGTGATTCTCCTTATCTTATTCTTCATGCGGATAAGGCAGTTCTCCGTACTAAATTAGGATTTCTACCTAAGGTGGTCTCGGAACGCAATATTAACCAAGAAATTGTTATTCCTTCATTTTGTCCTAATCCTTCTTCTAAGAAGGAGCGGTTATTGGACAATCTGGATATTGTGCGTGCTTTAAGGTTCTATTTACAGGCTATGAAAGCTTTTCATCAATCTTCTGCTCTTTTTGTTTTCTTTTCTGGTAAATTGAGAAGTCAGAAGGCCACTTCTTCTACTCTCTCCTTCTGGTTGAGAAGTTCACCACGTATATATACGTCTTTGCTTCAGAAAGCTCCAGCACTCTCGGCTGTTAAGTTACAGCCAAGAGCAGGAGCTCCTGAAGCTCCAGGCATCTGCCGCATATGGAGCACGATCGATGCTACGGCTCAATATGAGGGCAGATGCCTGGTCTTTACAGACTGTGAAACTGTGTGCGTCACCGTCTGTAACAATCTTCTGTTGGTGCCGGAATGAGGTGTGAGCGGAAGGTGGGTGGGCAGAAGGGCGGCCTAGCAGGAGAGGCGGGAGTGAGAGGGAGTGGGAGGGGCCCTACGCTACAGAAAAAAATTAAAAGGGACACGTTGGGATGGGGCAGCTACACTACAGAAAAGGGAATCTGGGGTGTGGGGGACCCTAACTAAAGATCGTGAGTGGGGGGGACACTACGTTATAGAAAATATGCAAAAAATAACCAAAAATTTTAATAAAAAAAAAAAAAAAAAAAGAAGCAGTTTATAGGTACTGGCAGACAGCTGCCAGTACCTAAGATGGCAGGTAATACTTAGAGGGGGGAGGTTTAGAGAGCTGTTTTGGAGTGGGGGATCAGGGAGGTTGACGGGTAAGGGGGGATTCTACACTGCAGAAAATATAAAAATTAAAAATATATATTTTATAAAAAAAAAAAATCCTTTTCATACTGGTAGACTGTCTGCCAGTACCTCAGATGGGAGTTACCAGTGGGGGTGGGGGAGAGAAAAGATCTGTTTGGGAGGGATCAGGGGGTGGAAAGTGTCAGGTGGGAGGCTAATATCTACAATAAAGCTAAAATGAACCTTTTAAGGTACTTAATTAACCCATTCACTGCCAGGAATAATAGAAGTGTGGTGTGCAGCTGCAATTAGCAGCCTTCTAATTACCAAAAAGCAATGGCAAAGCCATATATGTCTGCAATTTCTGAACAAAGGGGATCCCAGAGAAACATTTACAAACATTTGTGCCATGATTGCACAAGCAGCATGTAAATAATTTCTGTGAGAAACCCAAAGTTTGTGAAAAAAGTACTAATATTTTTATTTGATCGCATTTGGCAGTGAAATGGTGGCATGAAATATACCAAAATAGGCCTAGATCAATACCTTGGGTTGTCTACTTAATATATATATATATCCCCTTGAGTGCCAACGACGGCTCAGAGACGTTGCTAGCACTAGGCCGCCCTTCTGCTAGCAATCGCCTAACCTTTCCAATGGTATGAGTCTTGGGGATCTGGGGGGGGGGGGTAGTCAAAACTTTTTTTTGTTAAAAATAGTAAAAATCAGAAAAATATTAAATCCAGCATAGCACTCAAAGGGTTAAATATATATACATATACACAGATTTGAAAGGTAAATAAAAAAAACAAGGCTCTATTTCTGTTTAAATGGAGTGATAGCAAAACATGCTAAAAATGCTCTGGTATTTTGGGCAAGTTTTTGTCTGAAAGTCCCGGTAGTGAAAGGGTTAAAGTCTTGATACTTTGAAAACTCTAAAAAGTCTTACGCCTAGATTTAGAGTTTTGTCGGTAAAGATCCGCGTAGCTAACGCTGCTTTTTTTTCCAGCGCACCCTTAAGACAACGCTGGTATTTAGAGTTCTCTGAAGGGCTGCGTTAGGCTCCAAAAAGGGAGCGTACAGGCATATTTACCGCCACTTCAACCCTCAATACCAGCGTTGCTTACGGTAGCGGCAAGCTGGAAAAACGTGCTTGTTAAGTTCCCAACGCAGCCCCATTGTTTCCTATGGGGAAACACTCTCTAAGTCTGCACCTAACACCCTAACATGTACCCCGAGTCTAAACACCCCTAACCTTACAGTTATTAACCCCTAATCTGCCGCCCCCGCTATCGCTGACACCTGCATTACACAATTAACCCCTAATCTGCCGCTCCGTACACCGCCGCAACCTACATTATCCCTATGTACCCCTAATCTGCTGCCCCCAACATCGCCGACACCTACATAATATTTATTAACCCCTAATCTGCCCCCCCAACGTCGCCGCTACCTTACCTACACTTATTAACCCCTAATCTGCCGACCGGACCTCGCAGCTACTCTAATAAAGTTATTAACCCCTAAGCCGCCGCACTCCTGCCTCACAAACCCTATAATAAATAGTATTAACCCCTAATCTACCCTCCCTAACATCGCCGCCACCTAACTTCAAGTATTAACCCCTAATCTGCCTACCGGACTTCGCCGTTACTCTAATAAATGTATTAACCCCTAAAGCTAACCCGTCCCTAACCCTAACACCCCCCTAAGTTAAATATAATTTTAATCTAACGAAATAAATTAAATATTATTAACTAAAGTATTTCTATTTAGAACTAAATACTTACCTGTAAAATAAACCCTAATATAGCTACAATATAACGAATAATTATATTGTAGCTATTTTAGGATTTATATTTATTTTACAGGCAACTTTGTATTTATTTTAACTAGGTACAATAGCTATTAAATAGTTATTAACTATTTAATAGCTACCTAGTTAAAATAATTACAAAATTACCTGTAAAATAAATCCTAACCTAAGTTACAATTAAACCTAACACTACACTATCAATAAATTAATTAAATAAATTACCTACAATTACATACAATTAAATAAACTAAACTAAATTACAAAAAATAAAAAAAGATTAAAAGAATATTAGGCTAATTACACCTACTCTAAGCCCCCTAATAAAATAAAAAAGCCCCCCAAAATAATAAAGGTCCCTACCCTATTCTAAATTAAAAAGTAACCAGCTCTTTTACCAGCCCTTAAAATGGCTTTTTGCGGGGCATGCCCCTAAGTAATCAGCTCTTTTGCCTGTAAAAAAAAAAATAACAACCGCCCCCAACATTAAAACCCACCACCCACATACCCCTACTCTAACCCAAACCCCCCTTAAATAAACCTAACACTACCCCCTGAAGATCTCCCTACCTTGAGTCGTCTTCACCCAACCGGGCACCGATGGACCAAAAGAGGACATCCGTAGCGGCAGAAGTCTTCATCCTATCCGGGTAGAAGAGGACATCCGGACCGGCAGAAATCTTCATCCAAGCGGCATCTTTTATCTTCATCCATTCGACGTGGAGCGGCTGCATCTTCAAGACCTCCGGCGCGAAACATCCTCTTCCTTCCGACGACTACCGATGAATGAAGGTTCCTTTAAGTGACGTCATCCAAGATGGCGTCCCTCAAATTCCGATTGGCTGATAGGATTCTATCAGCCAATTGGAATTAAGGTAGGAAAAATCTGATTGGCTGCTTGGATCAGCCAATCAGATTGAGCTTGCATTCTATTGGCTGTTCCGATCAGATTAGGGGTTAATAAGTGTAGGTAGGTAGCGGCAACGTTGGGGGGGCAGATTAGGGGTTAATAAATATTATGTAGGTGTCGGCGATGTTAGGGGCAGCAGATTAGGGGTTCATAGGGATAATGTAGGTGGTGGCGATGTGCGGTCGGCAGATTAGGAGTTAAAAAAATTATTATAGTGGCGGCGATGTGAGGGGACCTCGGTTTATGGGTGTTAGTGTACTTTAGAGCACAGTAGTTAAGAGCTTTATAAACCAGCGTTAGCCCAGAAAGCTCTTAACTACTACTGACTACTACTGACTTTTTTCTGCGGCTGGAGTCTTGTCGGTAGAGGGTCTACTGCTCACTTCAGCCAAGACTCTAAATACCGGCGTTAGGAAGATCCCATTGAAAAGATAGGATATGCAATTGGCGTAAGGGGATCTGCGGTATGGAAAAGTCGTGGCTTGAAAGTGAGCGTTAGACCCTTTCCTGGCTGACTCTAAATACCAGCGGGCGGACAAAAGCAGCGTTAGGAGCCCTTAACGCTGCTTTTGACGGCTAACGCAGAACTCTAAATCTAGGCGTTAACATTTTGCTCTTAAAAAAAATAAAAAAAAAATAGAAAAGGCAAAAGCTATATTAGTTTCTTACCGTGCAACTTAAAAAATGTTTTTGGATCAAAATCAGATGGATCTAATCTGTCAGTCTCTTCCCAAACTTCTTTCAGCTGGTCTTTACTTCCCTGTTAAATGATTAAATATTATTATTGAGATTTCTACATAAAGATAGAATGTAAAAACCTTTAGAATGGGCTACAATCAAATCTCTATAATATCAGTGCAGATCTTTGGAGTTTGATTTGATAACACACAAGGCAGATATTGGAAGCAGAGATATTTAACGGGCCATTTACATGTAATATGTATGAAGTGTAGGAATTTAAATTAAAACTACACAGAAAAATGATAAAGGACCTCTACTATGTAATGAAAGAGTGTTGGAAAGTAATCTGGCATCATTTATATGTACAAAGTAATTTAGCCCTGAACAATTTATGTACACAAAGGAAAGTAATTTTTCCTAAATATTATGTCAATTAGGTTTTTTTTTTTTAAGAACAAGATATTTTACAAAATACAAAACAGTCTCTTAAATTAATTTGAAAAGTATAATTTCCATAGTCTTAAAAAAAAACATGCAATAAAAACAGCTTTATATGTAGTTAAGACATTGGTAAATGCTATTAATATGCAAGTGTGTGTGTTTTACACAAGAGGAACATTATTCCTGTTTATACAAACAACCACATATTTTATAGATATTATAATGTGTACAAGTGGTTTACTTAACAAAATGTGGCACTTTTCAATTGTAAAATATTTATGGTTTTACATTAGAATGCTACTGATGTTTCCCAATAGTCCAGTATAAGTAGAAACATTAAAGCAACATAAACCCTTTATTTTAAAAACCACAGCAGAGCATTACATTAGCATTTAGTAAAAATGATTTTGTTAAGTGGTTGAATGATGCAGACACAACCTAGCGGCATTAAACAGTAAGAGCCAGATTATGAGGGGAACGCTTATTAATGTTCCCGCTCAAGCATTAAAGGGACACGAAACCCAATTTTTTTTCTTTAATGATTCAGATAGAGCAGCAATTTTAAGCAACTTTCTAATTTACTCCTATTATCAATTTTTCTTCCATCTCTTGCTATCTTTATTTAAAAAGCAGTAAGCTTAGGAGCCAGCAAATTTTAGTTTCAGCACCCTGGATAGCGCTTGCTTATTGGTGGCTACATTTAGCCACCAAAAAGCAAACGTAACCCAGGTTCTGAAACAAAAATGGGCCGGCTCCTAAGCTTTACATTTCTGCTTTTTTTTAAATAAAGATAGCAAGAGAACAAAGAAAAATTGAGAATAGGAGTAAATTACAAAGTTGCTTAAAATTGCTGCTCTATCTGAATCATTAAAGAAAAAAAATTGGGTTTAGTGTCCCTTTAACTGTGATGGAAATTTGTTTTTGCGCTTGTCGGGTTGCGCTGGTATTATGAGTTGAGATGTCATCATAACCCAACGAGCGCAAAAAGCGGAACTTAGAATATTGCGTGCGCATTCACGTATTCCCACATAGAAATCAATAAAGCAAAAAAAGTGGGGGTGAAAAACACCCTACTCGCGAACAAAAGTGATCACATATTCTCAAGTGCGCTAACCAGACATGAAAATATGAATATGTCACATTCCAATGTTCTTCACATACAGGAATATGTTAAATATATTCATAAATACATATTGTACAAAAAACCCTCAGATATAAAAAGAAATATGTATCTATACACGATTATATATAGGTTTGAATATATACAGATCTATATTAGAATATCTATTTAGAAATACATCCTATATTATAAAAGACAAGAGTTTGTCTGAAGCCGTCATGCGCAGTTCAGACAAACTCTTGCAGCTGATCGAGGACCCGGCAGCACAGCTGATCAGTGAAACAGAGCAGCGCGAGGACCGGCAAGTGAAGGCGCACGAGAGAGACAGAGAGAGACAGAGAGAGACAGAGAGAGACAGACAGAGAGAGAGACAGAGACAGAGAGAGAGAGAGAGAGAGAGAGAGAGAATATGAATATTAAATATAACACAACACGGCCCGTGTGAACGGGCTTTAGGACTAGTAGAACATATTCCCCTATGTGCAGAATTGGAATTGGAAATATTTACAGTAAATACACAGTATAGCACTTTCATAAATATGAATGTTACGTAAAGTCAAAATGAAACTTGCAGGATTCAGACATAGCAGGTCATTTTAAGACACTTTTAAAGTCACTTCTATTTTGAAATGTGCTTTGTTCTCTTGCACACACTTATCCTACACTAGTGGGAGCTAGCTGCTGATTGGTGCTGCACACATTTGTCCCTTGTGATTGGCAAACTAGATTTGTTCAGCTAGCTGCCAATAGTGCATTGCTGTTCCTTCAGCAAAGGATAACAAGAGAATGAAGCAAATTTGATAATAGAAGTAAATTAGAAAGTAGTTTAAAATTGTATTTTCTTTCCAAATCATGAGCAAAAATTTTGGGGTTTCCTGTCCCTTTACCTGTAAATGGCTCCAACGCACTTATTTAAATGTCTATATATGTATACATATGTATTTGTGTTTTCAAAATACTTCTTATCAGAGAGTGTTATTATGTGTGTAACTGTACTGTGTAATATATATTTATTATATAGTGTTGTGTGTAACTGTACTGTGTAATATATATTTATTATATAGTGTTATGTGTGTAACTGTACTGTGTAATGTATATTTATTACATAGTGTTATTATGTGTGTAACTGTACTGTGTAATGTATATTTATTATATAGTGTTATGTGTGTAACTGTTCTGTGTAATGTATATTTATTATATAGTGTTATGTGTGTAACTGTACTGTGTAACGTATATTTATTAGATAGCATTATTATGTGTGTAACTGTACTGTGTAATGTATATTTATTACATAGTGTTATTATGTGTGTAACTGTACTGTGTAATGTATATTTATTATATAGTGTTATGTGTGTAACTGTACTGTGTAATGTATATTTATTATATAGTGTTATTATGTGTGTAACTTTACTGTGTAATGTATATTTATTACATAGTGTTATGTGTGTAACTGTACTGTGTAATGTATATTTATTATATAGTGTTATGTGTGTAACTTTACTGTGTAATGTATATTTATTACATAGTGTTATTATGTGTGTAACTGTACTGTGTAATGTATATTTATTAGATGGTGTTATGTGTGTAACTGTACTATGTAATGTATATTTATTATATAGTGTTATTATGTGTGTAACTTTACTGTGTAATATATATTTATTAGATAGTGTTGTGTGTAACTGTACTGTGTAATGTATATTTATTAGATGGTGTTATTATAAGTGTAACTGTACTGTGTAATGTATATTTATTATATAGTGTTATGTGTGTAACTGTACTGTATAATGTATATTTATTAGATAGTGTTATTATGTGTGTAACTGTACTTTGTAATGTATATTTATTAGATAGTGTTATTATGTGTGTAACTGTACTATGTAATGTATATTTATTAGATAGTGTTATGTGTGTAACTGTACTGTGTAATGTATATTTATTAGCTAGTGTTATTATGTGTGTAACTGTACTGTGTAATGTATATTTATTAGATAGTATTATTATGCGTGTAACTGTACTGTGTAATGTATATTTATTAGCTAGTGGTATTATGAGTGTAACTGTACTGTGTAATGTATATTTATTAGATAGTATTATTATGTGTGTAACTGTACTGTGTAATGTATTTTTATTAGATGGTGTTATTATAAGTGTAACTGTACTGTGTAATGTATATTTATTATATAGTGTTATGTGTGTAACTGTACTGTTTAATGTATATTTATTAGATAGCATTATTATGTGTGTAACTGTACTGTGTAATGTATATTTATTAGATAGTGTTATTATGTGTGTAACTGTACTGTGTAATGTATATTTTTTTATATAGTGTTAATATGTGTGTAACTGTACTGCATAATGTATATTTATTAGATAGTGTTATTATGTGTGTAACTGTACTGTGTAATGTATATTTATTATATAGTGTTATTATGTGTGTAACTGTACTGTGTAATGTATATTTATTATATAGTGTTATTATGTGTGTAACTGTACTGTGTAATGTATATTTATTAGATAGTGTTATTATAAGTGTAACTGTACTATGTAATGTATATTTATTATATAGTGTTATTATGTGTGTAACTGTACTGTGTAATGTATATTTATTATATAGTGTTATTATGTGTGTAACTGTACTGTATAATGTATATTTATTAGATAGTGTTATGTGTGTAACTGTACTGTGTAATGTATTTTTATTAGATGGTGTTATTATAAGTGTAACTGTACTGTGTAATGTATATTTATTATATAGTGTTATGTGTGTAACTGTACTGTTTAATGTATATTTATTAGATAGCATTATTATGTGTGTAACTGTACTGTGTAATGTATATTTATTAGATAGTGTTATTATGTGTGTAACTGTACTGTGTAATGTATATTTTTTTATATAGTGTTAATATGTGTGTAACTGTACTGCATAATGTATATTTATTAGATAGTGTTATTATGTGTGTAACTGTACTGTGTAATGTATATTTATTATATAGTGTTATTATGTGTGTAACTGTACTGTGTAATGTATATTTATTATATAGTGTTATTATGTGTGTAACTGTACTGTGTAATGTATATTTATTAGATAGTGTTATTATAAGTGTAACTGTACTATGTAATGTATATTTATTATATAGTGTTATTATGTGTGTAACTGTACTGTGTAATGTATATTTATTATATAGTGTTATTATGTGTGTAACTGTACTGTATAATGTATATTTATTAGATAGTGTTATGTGTGTAACTGTACTGTGTAATGTATATTTATTAGATAGTGTTATTATGTGTGTAACTGTACTGTGTAATGTATATTTATTATATAGTGTTATTATGTGTGTAACTGTACTGTATAATGTATATTTATTAGATAGTGTTATTATGTGTGTAACTGTACTTTGTAATGTATATTTATTAGATAGTGTTATGTGTGTAACTGTACTATGAAATGTATATTTATTAGATAGTGTTATGTGTGTAACTGTACTGTGTAATGTATATTTATTAGCTAGTGTTATTATGTGTGTAACTGTACTGTGTAATGTATATTTATTAGATAGTCTTATTATGTGTGTAACTGTACTATGTAATGTATATTTATTAGATAGTATTATTATGTGTGTAACTATACTGTGTAATGTATATTTATTAGATAGTATTATTATGTGTGTAACTGTACTCTGTAATGTATTTTTATTAGATGGTGTTATTATAAGTGTAACTGTACTGTGTAATGAATATTTATTATATAGTGTTATGTGTGTAACTGTACTGTTTAATGTATATTTATTAGATAGCATTATTATGTGTGTAACTGTACTGTGTAATGTATCTTTATTAGTGTTATTATAAGTGTAACTGTACTGTGTAACGTATATTTATTATATAGTGTTATTATGTGTGTAACTGTACTGTGTAATGTATATTTATTAGATAGTGTTATTATAAGTGTAACTGTACTATGTAATGTATATTTATTAGATAGTGTTATTAGGTGTGTAACTGTGCTGGGTAATGTATATTTATTAGATGGTGTTATGTGTGTAACTGTACTGTGTAATGTATATTTATTAGATGGTGTTATTATGTGTGTAACTGTACTGTGTAATGTATATTTATTAGATAGTATTATGTGTGTAACTGTACTGTGTATTGTATTTTTATTAGATGGTGTTATTATAAGTGTAACTGTACTGTGTAATGTATTTTTATTATATAGTGTTGTGTGTAACTGTACTGTTTAATGCATATTTATTAGATAGTATTTTTATGTGTGTAACTGTACTGTGTAATGTATATTTATTATATAGTGTTATTATAAGTGTAACTGTACTGTGCAATGTATATTTATTATATAGTGTTATTATAAGCGTAACTGTACTGTGTAATGTATTTTATTAGATAGTGTTATGTGTGTAACTGTACTGTGTAATGTATTTTTATTAGATGGTGTTATTATGAGTGTAACTGTACTGTCTAATGTATATTTATTATATAGTGTTATTAGGTGTGTAACTGTACTGTGTAATGTATATTTATTAGACAGTGTTATTTGTGTAACTGTACTGTGTAATGTATATTTATTAGATGGTATTAGGTGTGTAACTGTACTGTGTAATGTATATTTATTAGATAGTATTATTATGCGTGTAACTGTACTGTGTAATGTATATTTATTAGCTAGTGGTATTATGAGTGTAACTGTACTGTGTAATGTATATTTATTAGATAGTATTATTATGTGTGTAACTGTACTGTGTAATGTATTTTTATTAGATGGTGTTATTATAAGTGTAACTGTACTGTGTAATGTATATTTATTATATAGTGTTATGTGTGTAACTGTACTGTTTAATGTATATTTATTAGATAGCATTATTATGTGTGTAACTGTACTGTGTAATGTATATTTTTTTATATAGTGTTAATATGTGTGTAACTGTACTGCATAATGTATATTTATTAGATAGTGTTATTATGTGTGTAACTGTACTGTGTAATGTATATTTATTATATAGTGTTATTATGTGTGTAACTGTACTGTGTAATGTATATTTATTATATAGTGTTATTATGTGTGTAACTGTACTGTGTAATGTATATTTATTAGATAGTGTTATTATAAGTGTAACTGTACTATGTAATGTATATTTATTATATAGTGTTATTATGTGTGTAACTGTACTGTGTAATGTATATTTATTATATAGTGTTATTATATGTGTAACTGTACTGTATAATGTATATTTATTAGATAGTGTTATTATGTGTGTAACTGTACTGTGTAATGTATATTTATTAGATAGTGTTATTATGTGTGTAACTGTACTGTGTAATGTATATTTATTATATAGTGTTATTATGTGTGTAACTGTACTGTATAATGTATATTTATTAGATAGTGTTATTATGTGTGTAACTGTACTTTGTAATGTATATTTATTAGATAGTGTTATGTGTGTAACTGTACTATGAAATGTATATTTATTAGATAGTGTTATGTGTGTAACTGTACTGTGTAATGTATATTTATTAGCTAGTGTTATTATGTGTGTAACTGTACTGTGTAATGTATATTTATTAGATAGTCTTATTATGTGTGTAACTGTACTATGTAATGTATATTTATTAGATAGTATTATTATGTGTGTAACTATACTGTGTAATGTATATTTATTAGCTAGTGGTATTATGAGTGTAACTGTACTGTGTAATGTATATTTATTAGATAGTATTATTATGTGTGTAACTGTACTCTGTAATGTATTTTTATTAGATGGTGTTATTATAAGTGTAACTGTACTGTGTAATGAATATTTATTATATAGTGTTATGTGTGTAACTGTACTGTTTAATGTATATTTATTAGATAGCATTATTATGTGTGTAACTGTACTGTGTAATGTATCTTTATTAGTGTTATTATAAGTGTAACTGTACTGTGTAACGTATATTTATTATATAGTGTTATTATGTGTGTAACTGTACTGTGTAATGTATATTTATTAGATAGTGTTATTATAAGTGTAACTGTACTATGTAATGTATATTTATTAGATAGTGTTATTAGGTGTGTAACTGTGCTGGGTAATGTATATTTATTAGATGGTGTTATGTGTGTAACTGTACTGTGTAATGTATATTTATTAGATGGTGTTATTATGTGTGTAACTGTACTGTGTAATGTATATTTATTAGATAGTATTATGTGTGTAACTGTACTGTGTATTGTATTTTTATTAGATGGTGTTATTATAAGTGTAACTGTACTGTGTAATGTATTTTTATTATATAGTGTTGTGTGTAACTGTACTGTTTAATGCATATTTATTAGATAGTATTTTTATGTGTGTAACTGTACTGTGTAATGTATATTTATTATATAGTGTTATTATAAGTGTAACTGTACTGTGCAATGTATATTTATTATATAGTGTTATTATAAGCGTAACTGTACTGTGTAATGTATTTTATTAGATAGTGTTATGTGTGTAACTGTACTGTGTAATGTATTTTTATTAGATGGTGTTATTATGAGTGTAACTGTACTGTCTAATGTATATTTATTATATAGTGTTATTAGGTGTGTAACTGTACTGTGTAATGTATATTTATTAGACAGTGTTATTTGTGTAACTGTACTGTGTAATGTATATTTATTAGATGGTATTAGGTGTGTAACTGTACTGTGTAATGTATATTTATTAGACAGTGTTATTTGTGTAACTGTACTGTGTAATGTATATTTATTAGATGGTGTTATTATGTGTGTAACTGTACTGTGTAATGTATATTTATTAGACAGTTATTTGTGTAACTATACTGTGTAATGTATATTTATTAGATGGTCTTATGTGTGTAACTGTACTGTGTAATGCATATTTATTAGATAGTGTTATTAGGTGTGTAACTGTACTGTGTAATTTATATTTATTATATGGTGTTATTATGTGTGTCACTGTACTGTGTAATGTATATTTATTAGATAGTGTTATTATGAGTAACTGTAATGTATATTTATTAGACAGTGTTAGTATGTGTGTAACTGTACTGTGTAATGTATATTTATTAGATGGTGTTATCATGAGTAACTGTACTGTGTAATGTATATTTATTAGATGGTGTTATTATGTGTGTAACTGTACTATGAAATGTATATTTATTAGATAGTGTTATGTGTGTAACTGTACTGTGTAATGTATATTTATTAGATAGTGTTATTATGTGTGTAACTGTACTATGTAATGTATATTTATTAGATAGTATTATTATGTGTGTAACTGTACTGTGTAATGTATATTTATTAGCTAGTGTTATTATGTGTGTAACTGTACTGTGTAATGTATATTTATTAGATAGTGTTATTATGTGTGTAACTGTACTATGTAATGTATATTTATTAGATAGTATTATTATGTGTGTAACTGTACTGTGTAATGTATTTTTATTAGATGGTGTTATTATAAGTGTAACTGTACTGTGTAATGTATATTTATTATATAGTGTTATGTGTGTAACTGTACTGTTTAATGTATATTTATTAGATAGCATTATTATGTGTGTAACTGTACTGTGTAATGTATATTTATTATATAGTGTTATTATAAGTGTAACTGTACTGTGTAATGTATATTTATTATATAGTGTTATGTGTGTAACTGTACTGTGTAATGTATATTTATTAGATAGTGTTATTATAAGTGTAACTGTACTATGTAATGTATATTATTAGATAGTGTTATTAGGTGTGTAACTGTGCTGGGTAATGTATATTTATTAGATGGTGTTATGTGTGTAACTATACTGTGTAATGTATATTTATTAGATGGTGTTATGTGTGTAACTGTACTGTGTAATGCATATTTGACAGTGTTATTATGAGTGTAACTGTACTGTGTAATATATATTTATTAGATGGTGTTATTATGAGTGTAACTGTACTGTGTAATATATATTTATTAGATGGTGTTATTATGAGTGTAACTGTACTGTGTAATATATATGTATTAGATTTGTGTCTGTACCGTGTACTGCATATTTAATAGATAGTGTTATTAGGTGTGTAACTGTACTGTGTATTGTATTTTTATTAGATGGTGTTATTATAAGTGTAACTGTACTGTGTAATGTATTTTTATTAGATGGTGTTATTATAAGTGTAACTGTACTGTGTAATGTATATTTATTATATAGTATTATGTGTGTAACTGTACTGTGTAATGTATATTTATTAGCTAGTGGTATTATGAGTGTAACTGTACTGTGTAATGTATATTTATTAGATAGTATTATTATGTGTGTAACTGTACTGTGTAATGTATTTTTATTATATGGTGTTATTATAAGTGTAACTATACTGTGTAATGTATATTAATTATATAGTGTTATGTGTGTAACTGTACTGTTTAATGTATATTTATTAGATAGCATTATTATGTGTGTAACTGTACTGTGTAATGTATATTTATTATATAGTGTTCTTATAAGTGTAACTGTACTGTGTAATGTATATTTATTATATAGTGTTATTATGTGTGTAACTGTACTATGTAATGTATATTATTAGATAGTGTTATTAGGTGTGTAACTGTGCTGGGTAATGTATATTTATTAGATGGTGTTATGTGTGTAACTGTACTGTGTAATGTATATTTATTAGATGGTGTTATTATGTGTGTAACTGTACTGTGTAATGTATATTTATTAGACAGTTATTTGTGTAACTATACTGTGTAATGTATATTTATTAGATGGTGTTATGTGTGTAACTGTACTGTGTAATGCATATTTGACAGTGTTATGAGTGTAACTGTACTGTGTAATATATATTTATTAGATGGTGTTATGAGTGTAACTGTACTGTGTAATATATATTTATTAGATGGTGTTATTATGAGTGTAACTGTACTGTGTAATATATATGTATTAGATGTGTGTCTGTACCGTGTACTGCATATTTAATAGATAGTGTTATTAGGTGTGTAAATGTAGTGTGTATTGTATTTTTATTAGATGGTGTTATTATAAGTGTAACTGTACTGTGTAATGTATTTTTATTAGAGGGTGTTATTATAAGTGTAACTATACTGTGTAATGTATATTTATTATATAGTATTATGTGTGTAACTGTACTGTTTAATGTATATTTATTATATAGTGTTATGTGTGTAACTGTACTGTGTAATGTATATTTATTATATAGTGTTATTATAAGTGTAACTGTACTGTGCAATGTATATTTATTATATAGTGTTATGTGTGTAACTGTACTGTGTAATGTATTTTATTAGATAGTGTTATTATGTGTGTAACTGTACTGTGTAATGTATTTTTATTAGATGGTGTTATTATGAGTGTAACTGTACTGTCTAATGTATATTTATTAGACAGTGTTATTTGTGTAACTGTACTGTGTAATGTATATTTATTAGATGGTATTATGTGTGTAACTGTACTGTGTAATGTATATTTATTAGATGGTGTTATTATGTGTGTAACTGTACTGTGTAATGTATATTTATTAGACAGTTATTTGTGTAACTATACTGTGTAATGTATATTTATTAGATGGTCTTATGTGTGTAACTGTACTGTGTAATGCATATTTATTAGATAGTGTTATTAGGTGTGTTACTGTACTGTGTAATGTATATTTATTATATGGTGTTATGTGTGTCACTGTACTGTGTAATGTATATTTATTAGATAGTGTTATTATGAGTAACTGTAATGTATATTTATTAGACAGTGTTAGTATGTGTGTAACTGTACTGTGTAATGTATATTTATTAGATGGTGTTATCATGAGTAACTGTACTGTGTAATGTATATTTATTAGATGGTGTTATGAGTGTAACTGTACTGTGTGATGTATATTTGTTAGATGGTGTTATTATGTGCGTCACTGTACTGTGTAATGTATATTTATTTGATAGTGTTATTATGAGTGTAACTGTACTGTGTAATGTATATTTATTATATAGTGTTATTATGTGTGTAACTGTACTGTGTAATGTATATTTATTAGATGGTGTTATGTGTGTAACTGTACTGTGTAATGTATATGTATTATATAGTGTTATTATGTGTGTAACTGTACTGTGTAATGTATATTTATTAGATAGTGTTATTATGTGTGTAACTGTACTATGTCATGTATATTTATTAGATAGTGTTATTAGGTGTGTAACTGTGCTGTGTAATGTATATTTATTAGACAGTGTTATTATTTGTGTAACTGTACTGTGTAATGTATATTTATTAGATGGTGTTATTATGTGTGTAATTGTACTGTGTAATGTATATTTATTAGATGGTGTTATTATGTGTGTAACTGTACTGTGTAATGTATATTTATTAGATGGTATTATGTGTGTAACTGTACTGTGTAATGTATATTTATTAGATGTGTTATGTGTGTAACTGTACTGTGTAATGTATAATTATTAGATGGTGTTATTATGTGTGTAACTGTACTGTGTAATGTATATTTATTAGATGGTGTTATTATGTGTGTAACTGTACTGTGTAATGTATATTTATTAGACAGTTATTTGTGTAACTATACTGTGTAATGTATATTTATTAGATGGTCTTATTATGTGTAACTGTACTGTGTAATGCATATTTATTAGATAGTGTTATTAGGTGTGTAACTGTACTGTGTAATGTATATTTATTAGATGGTGTTATTATGTGTGTCACTGTACTGTGTAATGTATATTTATTAGATAGTGTTATTATGAGTAACTGTAATGTATATTTATTAGACAGTGTTAGTATGTGTGTAACTGTACTGTGTAATGTATATTTATTAGATGGTGTTATTATGAGTGTAACTGTACTGTGTGATGTATATTTGTTAGATGGTGTTATTATGTGTGTCACTGTACTGTGTAATGTATATTTATTAGATGGTGTTATTATGTGTAACTGTACTGTGTAATGTATATTTATTAGATGGTGTTATGTGTATTTATTAGATAGTATTATTATGAGTGTAACTGTACTGTGTAATGTATATTTATTAGATGGTGTTATGTGTGTCACTGTACTATGTAATGTATATTTATTAGATGGTGTTATGTGTGTAACTGTACTGTGTAATATATATTTATTAGACAGTGTTATTATGTGTGTAACTGTACTGTGTAATATATATGTATTAGACAGTGTTAATATGAGTGTAACTGTACTGAGTAATGTATATTTGGCAGTGTTATTACGAGTGTAACTGTACTGTGTAATATATATTTATTAGATGGTGTTATGAGTGTAACTGTTCTGTGCAATATATATTTATTAGATGGTGTTATTATGAGTGTAACTGTACTGTGTAATATATATGTATTAGATGTGTGTCTGTACCGTGTAATGTATATTTAATAGATAGTGTTATTAGGTGTGTAACTGTACTGTGTAATGTATATTTATTAGACAGTGTTATGTGTGTAACTTTACTGTGAAATGTATATTTATTAGATAGTGTTGTGTGTAACTGTACTGTGTAATATATATTTATTAGACAGTGTTATGTGGACAGTGTTATGTGTGTAACTGTACTTTTCAATGTATTTTTGATGTGTTTTGTAAAACTTTTTTGTCTTGCATAACAGTTAACCAGAGCATTGAGGTAGTGGTAAACAATCTATTGCAAATCGCTATTAAACATTCAAATTTACTTTCAACTTTTAATAGGAGGGCTCCTTCCGATGCGCGCAAACAGCCGCAATAAACCCGATAACGCTCGCGTAAAACAGCGCTTCAATCATAATCTGGCCCTTAGGCTTTAATTCTGCCTTTGATTTAATTAATTTTTGGTAATAATTTGATGTATTAATTTATTCTATTTTACAACTTTCAGACTGCAGTATGTAACAGGGGATAAACCTCTATATTTTAAAATAACCAAAGCAGTATTAAAAACAGTGTATAAAATGGAACACGTTAGGCCACTTTAACTGGTTGTACCACATGATGACATTTAACCAAATGACATGGCAATTTAGTTTTTTAGCCCAAACGCGTCAGGTGTACCCTCTCTGCCATGCTGTTTTATTAGATACAAGTTCATGATTTTATGAGAAGATATGCCGGTCCTTCTTCCAGTTTCTTTTACACATTAGAAAATCACTAGGGATGGGCGAATGTGTTTATATTTGAATTAGAATATTAGAACGAATGTTATTGTAGAAATTCGATTTACATAATAGAATGTTGATAAGAACGAATATTCTTAAAAATTCTATTATCAAATTTTAATGTCACATTCGAATTCAAATATTACATTTATAAAACACAATTGAAGACTAGAAATACTATTTTGAATTCGAATAAAACACAGTATTAAACAAGAAATACTAATTTGAATGTGACATTCGAATTTGAATGTCACATTCAAATATTACATTTATAAAACACAGTTGTAAACTAGAAATATTATTTCGAATTTGAATGTTACATTCAAATTCGAAAGTAGCATTCAAATATTACATTTATTAAACACAGTTGTAAACTAGAAATACTATTTCAAATTTGAATGTGACATTCGAATATTACATTTATTAAACACAGTTGTAGACTAGAAATGCTATTTCGAATTTGAATCTTACATTCTAATTCGAATGTCACATTCTAATTCGAATATTATATTTCGAAATTGAATGAATACATAGCTAAACATTCTATTATTCGAACTAATATTTTCGAATTTTATTGAAAAATTCGAAAACGAAAATTCTAAAATAGAATGCTAGAATGTTATATAAACATTCAAAATTCGATTAGAATGAACGAATGTATCAAATTAGTTTTAAATTTCGAATTTTTAGAAACATTCGCCCATCCCTAAAAATCGCCCACTCTTATATGCAAGAAAAAAAAATGTAATATCCATTTAAGATGTAAACTCACTGGGTGGTTAATTTTCGGATGTTCTTTGTGCTTTTTTTTCATTTCCTCAAATTTGGCTTCTTCCATTTTTCTCTTTTCTTCACTCAATGATTTCAGATATTCTCTCCTTTCGTGCTCTTTTAACATTTCATAACGTTTAAATTCATCATGACGCTCTTTATCATAATTTTCCAAATCTTTTGTTGCCTACAGAGATTATAATTAAAAAATGACATTTTGTTAAGACATTAGAAATTGAGCAGTTATGTTACTATAATGTCCTTTGTAATTTGGCAGGAAGAAAGAATAGAATACTGCTTACAAATAAAGAAAACTAAATTTATGCTTACCTGATAAATTACTTTCTTTTATGATATGACGAGTCCACGGATTTCATCCTTACTTGTGGGATATTAACCTCCTGCTAAGAGGAAGTGGCAAAGAGCACCACAGCAGAGCTGTATATATAGCCCCTCCCATTCCCCTCCACCCTTAGTCATTCGGCCGAAGGTATAGGAAGAGAAAAAGGAAAGACTAAAAAGGTGCAGAGGTGACTGAAGTTTACAAAAAATATAAAGAACAGGGTGGGCCGTGGACTCGTCATATCGTAAAAGAAAGTAATTTATCAGGTAAGCATAAATTTAGTTTCTTTCATGTAATTAGCAAGAGTCCATGAGCTAGTGACGTATGGGATATACATTCCTACCAGGAGGGGCAAAGTTTCCCAAACCTCAAAATGCCTATAAATACACCCCTCACCACACCCACAATTCAGTTTTACAAACTTTGCCTCCGATGGAGGTGGTGAAGTAAGTTTGTGCTAGATTCTACGTTGATATGCGCTCCGCAGCAAGTTGGAGCCCGGTTTTCCTCTCAGCGTGCAGTGAATGTCAGAGGGATGTGAAGAGAGTATTGCCTATTTGAATGCAGTGATCTCCTTCTACGGGGTCTATTTCATAGGTTCTCTGTTATCGGTCGTAGAGATTCATCTCTTACCTCCCTTTTCAGATCGACGATATACTCTTATATATACCATTACCTCTGCTGATTCTCGTTTCAGTACTGGTTTGGCTTTCTACAAACATGTAGATGAGTGTCCTGGGGTAAGTAAAATCTTATTTTCTGTGACACTCTAAGCTATGGTTGGGCACTTTGTTTATAAAGTTCTAAATATATGTATTCAAACATTTATTTGCCTTGACTCAGAATGTTCAACTTTCCTTATTTTTCAGACAGTCAGTTTCATATTTGGGATAATGCATTTGATTTAATCATTTTTTCTTACCTTCAAAAATTTGACTCTTTTTCCCTGTGGGCTGTTAGGCTCGCGGGGGCTGAAAATGCTTCATTTTATTGCGTCATTCTTGGCGCAGACTTTTTTGGCGCAAAAATTATTTTTCCGTTTCCGGCGTCATACGTGTCGCCGGAAGTTGCGTCATTTTTTGACGTTATTTTGCGCCAAAAATGTCGGCGTTCCGGATGTGGCGTCATTTTTGGCGCCAAAAGCATTTAGGCGCCAAATAATGTGGGCGTCTTATTTGGCGCTAAAAAATATGGGCGTCGCTCTTGTCTCCACATTATTTAAGTCTCATTTTTCATTGCTTCTGGTTGCTAGAAGCTTGTTCTTTGGCATTTTTTCCCATTCCTGAAACTGTCATTTAAGGAATTTGATCAATTTTGCTTTATATATGTTGTTTTTTCTCTTACATATTGCAAGATGTCTCACGTTGCATCTGAGTCAGAAGATACTACAGGAAAATCGCTGTCTAGTGCTGGATCTACCAAAGCTAAGTGTATCTGCTGTAAACTTTTGGTAGCTATTCCTCCAGCTGTTGTTTGTATTGATTGTCATGACAAACTTGTTAAAGCAGATAATATTTCCTTTAGTAAAGTACCATTGCCTGTTGCAGTTCCTTCAACATCTAAGGTGCAGAATGTTCCTGATAACATAAGAGATTTTGTTTCTGAATCCATAAAGAAGGCTATGTCTGTTATTTCTCCTTCTAATAAACGTAAAAAATCTTTTAAAACTTCTCTCCCTACAGATGAATTTTTAAATGAACATCATCATTCTGATTATGATGACTCTTCTGGTTCAGAGGATTCTGTCTCAGAGGTTGATGCTGATAAATCTTCATATTTATTTAAAATGGAATTTATTCGTTCTTTACTTAAAGAAGTACTAATTGCTTTAGAAATAGAGGATTCTGGTCCTCTTGATACTAATTCTAAACATTTGGATAAGGTATTTAAAGCTCCTGTGGTTATTCCAGAAGTTTTTCCTGTTCCTAATGCTATTTCGGCAGTAATTTCCAAAGAATGGGATAAATTGGGTAATTCATTTACTCCTTCTAAACGTTTTAAGCAATTATATCCTATGCCGTCTGACAGATTAGAATTTTGGGACAAAATCCCTAAAGTTGATGGGGCTATTTCTACCCTTGCTAAACGTACTACTATTCCTACGTCAGATGGTACTTCGTTTAAAGATCCTTTAGATAGGAAAATTGAATCCTTTCTAAGAAAAGCTTATCTGTGTTCAGGTAATCTTCTTAGACCTGCTATATCTTTGGCTGATGTTGCTGCAGCTTCAACTTTTTGGTTGGAAACTTTAGCGCAACAAGTAACACATCATGATTC
Organism: Bombina bombina; assembly: GCF_027579735.1. NCBI lineage: Eukaryota > Metazoa > Chordata > Amphibia > Anura > Bombinatoridae > Bombina > Bombina bombina. Next base: position 228,941,183 of record NC_069505.1, on the reverse strand, counting down.
TCATGATATTATTATTCTTCTTCAGCATGCTAATAATTTTTCTGTGATGCCATTTTTGATATTATCAGAGTTGATGTCAGGTTCATGTCTCTAGCTATTCTAGCTAGAAGAGCTTTATGGCTTAAAACTTGGAATGCTGATATGGCTTCTAAATCAACTCTACTTTCTATTTCTTTCCAGGGTAACAAATTATTTGGTTCTCAGTTGGATTCTATTATTTCAACTGTTACTGGTGGGAAAGGAACCTTTTTACCACAGGATAAAAAATCTAAGGGTAAAAACAGGGCTAATAATCGTTTTCGTTCCTTTCGTTTCAACAAAGAACAAAAGCCTGATCCTTCATCCTCAGGAGCAGTTTCAGTTTGGAAACCATCTCCAGTCTGGAATAAATCCAAGCCAGCTAGAAAGGCAAAGCCTGCTTCTAAGTCCACATGAAGGTGCGGCCCTCATTCCAGCTCAGCTGGTAGGGGGCAGGTTACGTTTTTTCAAGGAAATTTGGATCAATTCTGTTCACAATCTTTGGATTCAGAACATTGTTTCAGAAGGGTACAGAATTGGTTTCAAGATGAGACCTCCTGCAAAGAGATTTTTTCTTTCCCGTGTCCCAGTAAATCCAGTAAAAGCTCAAGCATTTCTGAATTGTGTTTCAGATCTAGAGTTGACTGGAGTAATTATGCCAGTTCCAGTTCCGGAACAGGGGATGGGGTTTTATTCAAATCTCTTCATTATACCAAAGAAGGAGAATTCCTTCAGACCAGTTCTGGATCTAAAAATATTGAATCGTTATGTAAGGATACCAACGTTCAAGATGGTAACTGTAAGGACTATCTTGCCTTTTGTTCAGCAAGGGAATTATATGTCCACAATAGATTTACAGGATGCATATCTGCATATTCCGATTCATCCAGATCATTATCAGTTCCTGAGATTCTCTTTTCTGGACAAGCATTACCAGTTTGTGGCTCTGCCGTTTGGCCTAGCTACAGCTCCAAGAATTTTTACAAAGGTTCTCGGTGCCCTTCTGTCTGTAATCAGAGAACAGGGTATTGTGGTATTTCCTTATTTGGACGATATCTTGGTACTTGCTCAGTCTTTACATTTAGCAGAATCTCATACGAATCGACTTGTGTTTTTTCTTCAAGATCATGGTTGGAGGATCAATTTACCAAAAAGTTAATTGATTCCTCAGACAAGGGTTACCTTTCTGGGTTTCCAGATGGATTCAGTGTCCATGACTCTGTCTTTAACAGACAAGAGACGTCTAAAATTGATTGCAGCTTGTCGAAACCTTCAGTCACAATCATTCCCTTCGGTAGCCTTATGCATGGAAATTCTAGGTCTTATGACTGCTGCATCGGACGCGATCCCCTTTGCTCGTTTTCACATGCGACCTCTTCAGCTCTGTATGCTGAATCAATGGTGCAAGGATTACACAAAGATATCTCAATTAATATCTTTAAAACCGATTGTTCGACACTCTCTAACATGGTGGACAGATCACCATCGTTTAATTCAGGGGGCTTCTTTTGTGCTTCCGACCTGGACTGTAATTTCAACAGATGCAAGTCTCACAGGTTGGGGAGCTGTGTGGGGATCTCTGACAGCACAAGGAGTTTGGGAATCTCAGGAGGTGAGATTACCTATCAATATTTTCAGAGCTCTTCAGTTTTGGCCTCTTCTGAAGAGAGAATCGTTCATTTGTTTTCAGACAGACAATGTCACAACTGTGGCATACATCAATCATCAAGGAGGGACTCACAGTCCTCTGGCTATGAAAGAAGTATCTCAAATTTTGGTTTGGGCGGAATCCAGCTCCTGTCTAATCTCTGCGGTTCATATCCCAGGTATAGACAATTGGGAAGCGGATTATCTCAGTCGCCAAACGTTGCATCCGGGCGAATGGTCTCTTCACCCAGAGGTATTTCTTCAGATTGTTCAAATGTGGGAACTTCCAGAAATAGATCTGATGGCGTCCCATCTAAACAAGAAACTTCCCAGGTATCTGTCCAGATCCCAAGATCCTCAGGCGGAGGCAGTGGATGCATTATCACTTCCTTGGAAGTATCATCCTGCCTATATCTTTCCGCCTCTAGTTCTTCTTCCAAGAGTAATCTCCAAGATTCTGAAGGAATGCTCGTTTGTTCTGCTGGTAGCTCCGGCATGGCCTCACAGGTTTTGGTATGCGGATCTCGCCTGGATGGCCTCTTGCCAACCGTGGACTCTTCCGTTAAGACCAGACCTTCTGTCACAAGGTCCTTTTTTCCATCAGGATCTGAAATCCTTAAATTTAAAGGTATGGAGATTGAACGCTTGATTCTTGGTCAAAGAGGTTTCTCTGACTCTGTGATTAATACTATGTTACAGGCTCGTAAATCTGTAAGTCTGGAAGACTTATATTTCTTGGTGTCTTTCTCATCATTTTTCTTGGCATTCTTTTAGAATACCGAGAATTTTACAGTTTCTTCAGGATGGTTTAGATAAGGGTTTGTCCGCAAGTTCCTTGAAAGGACAAATCTCTGCTCTTTCTGTTCTTTTTCACAGAAAGATTGCTATTCTTCCTGATATTCATTGTTTTGTACAAGCTTTGGTTCGTATAAAACCTGTCATTAAGTCAATTTCTCCTCCTTGGAGTTTGAATTTGGTTCTGGGAGCTCTTCAAGCTCCTCCGTTTGAACCTATGCATTCATTGGACATTAAATTACTTTCTTGGAAAGTTTTGTTCCTTTTGGCCATCTCTTCTGCCAGAAGAGTTTCTGAATTATCTGCTCTTTCTTGTGAGTCTCCTTTTCTGATTTTTCATCAGGATAAGGCGGTGTTGCGAACTTCTTTTGAATTTTTACCTAAAGTTGTGAATTCCAACAACATTAGTAGAGAAATTGTGGTTCCTTCATTATGTCCTAATCCTAAGAATTCTAAGGAGAAATCGTTGCATTCTTTGGATGTTGTTAGAGCTTTGAAATATTATGTTGAAGCTACTAAATCTTTCCGTAAGACTTCTAGTCTATTTGTTAGCTTTTCCGGTTCTAGAAAAGGCCAGAAAGCTTCTGCCATTTCTTTGGCATCTTGGTTGAAATCTTTAATTCATCTTGCCTATGTTGAGTCGGGTAAAACTCCGCCTCAGAGAATTACAGCTCATTCTACTAGGTCAGTTTCTACTTCCTGGGCGTTTAGGAATGAAGCTTCGGTTGATCAGATTTGCAAAGCAGCAACTTGGTCCTCTTTGCATACTTTTACTAAATTCTACCATTTTGATATATTTTCTTCTTCTGAAGCAGTTTTTGGTAGAAAAGTACTTCAGGCAGCGGTTTCAGTTTGAATCTTCTGCTTATGTTTTTCATTAAACTTTATTTTGGGTGTGGATTATTTTCAGCAGGAATTGGCTGTCTTTATTTTGTCCCTCCCTCTCTAGTGACTCTTGTGTGGAAAGATCCACATCTTGGGTAGTCATTATCCCATACGTCACTAGCTCATGGACTCTTGCTAATTACATGAAAGAAAACATAATTTATGTAAGAACTTACCTGATAAATTAATTTCTTTCATATTAGCAAGAGTCCATGAGGCCTGCCCTTTTTTGTGGTGGTTATGATTTTGTATAAAGCACAATTATTCCAATTCCTTATTTTATATGCTTTCGCACTTTTTTATCACCCCACTTCTTGGCTATTCGTTAAACTGAATTGTGGGTGTGGTGAGGGGTGTATTTATAGGCATTTTGAGGTTTGGGAAACTTTGCCCCTCCTGGTAGGAATGTATATCCCATACGTCACTAGCTCATGGACTCTTGCTAATATGAAAGAAATGAATTTATCAGGTAAGTTCTTACATAAATTATGTTTTTCTTTTACAAAGATATGACGAGTCCACGGATTTCATCCTTATTTGTGGGAAACCAATACCAAAGCAAAAGGACACGGATGAAAGGGAGGGACAAGACAGGAACCTAAATGGAAGGCACCACTGCTTGAAGAACCTTTCTCCCAAAGATAGCCTCAGAAGAAGCAAAAGTATCAAATTTGTAAAATTTGGAAAAAGTGTGAAGGGATGACCAAGTCGCAGCCTTACAAATCTGTTCAACAGATGCATCGTTTTTAAAAGCCCATGTGGAAGCCACAGCCCTAGTAGAATGCGCCGTAATTCTTTCAGGAGGCTGCTGTCCAGCAGTCTCATATGCCAGACGGATGATACTTCTCAGCCAAAAAGAAAGAGGTAGCCGTAGCTTTCTGACCCCTACGCTTTCCGGAATAAACAATGAATAATGAAGATGATTGACGGAAATCCTTAGTTGCCTGTAAGTAAAACTTTAAGGCACGGACCACGTCCCAGTTATGTAACATACGCTCCTTCTTAGAAGAAGGATTAGGACACAAGGAAGGAACAACAATTTCCTGATTAATATTCTTATTCGAAACAACCTTAGGAAGAAAACCAGGTTTGGTACGTAAAACTACCTTATTAGAATGAAATATGAGATAAGGCGAATCACACTGTAACGCTGAAAGCTCAGAAACTCTTCGAGCAGAAGAAATAGCAACCAAAAACAAAACTTTCCAAGATAACAGTTTAATATCTATGGAATGCATAGGTTCAAACGGAACCCCTTGAAGAACTCGAAGAACTAAATTCAAACTCCAGGGAGGAGTAATAGGTCTAAATACAGGCTTAATCCTAGATAGAGCCTGACAAAAAGACTGAACATCTGGTACATTTGCCAAACATTTGTGAAACAGAATTGACAAAGCTGAAATTTGTCCCTTTAAGGAACTCACTGATAACCCTTTCTCCAATCCTTCTTGGAGAAAAGACAGAATCCTAGGAATTCTAACTTTACTCCATGAGTAACCCTTGGATTCACACCAATAAAGATATTTTTCTAGTGACAGGCTTTCTAGCCTGTATCAAAGTATTGATAACTGAATCAGAGAATCCTCACTTAGATAAAATCAAGCGTTCAATCTCCACGCAGTCAGCTGCAGAGAAATTAGATTTGGATGTTGGAAAGGACCTTGAATAAGAAGGTCCTGTCTCAATGGAAGTTTCCACGGTGGCAGAGAGGACATGTCCACTAGATCCGCATACCAAGTCCTGCGTGGCCACGCAGGCGCTATCAAGATCACTGAAGCTCTCTCCTGTTTGATTTGAGCAATCACACGTGGGAGGAGAGGAAATGGCGGAAACACATAAGCTAGGCTGAACAACCAAGGCACTGCCAAGGCATCTATCAGTTCGGCCTGAGGATACCTTGACCGGGATCCGTATCTTGGAAGCTTGGAATTCTGTCGGGATGTCATCAAATCCAATTCCGGTCTGCCCCATCTGAGAATCAATGAGGCAAATACCTCCGGGTGAAGTTCCCACTCCCCCGGATGAAAAGTCTGTCGATTTAGAAAATCTGCTTCCCAGTTCTCTACTCCTGGGATGTAGATCGCTGACAGATGACAAGAGTGGGCCTCCGCCCAACTGATTATCTTGGATACCTCTATCATCGCTAAGGAACTCCTTGTTTCCCCTTGATGATTGACATATGCCACAGTCGTGATGTTGTCCGACTGGAATCTGATGAATTTGGCCGAAGCCAACTGAGGCCATGCCTGAAGCGCATTGAATATTGCTCTCAATTCCAGAATATTGATTGGAAGAAGAGACTCCATTTGAGTCCAAACACCCTAAGCCTTCAGGGAGTTCCAAACTGCACCCCAGCCCAGAAGGCTGGCATCTGTTGTCACTATTACCCACGAGGGTCTGCGGAAACAAGTCCCTTGGGACAGATGATCCAGCGACAACTACCAAAGAAGAGAGTTTCTGGTCTCTTGATCCAGATTTATCTGAGGAGATAAATCCGCATAATCCCCATTCCACTGTCCGAGCATGCACAGTTGGAGTGGTCTGAGATGAAAGCGAGCAAACGGAACAATGTCCATTGCTGCTACCATTAATCCAATTACTTCCATACACTGAACCACTGATGGCCGAGGAATGGACTGAAGTGCTCGGCAAGTATTTAGAATCTTTGATTTTCTGACCTCCGTCAGAAATATTTTCATGGCTACCGAGTCTATCAGAGTTCCCAAGAAAGGAACCCTTGTCTGTGGGACAAGTGAACTCTTCTCTATGTTTACCTTCCAGCCGTGAGTTCTCAGAAAAGACAACACTGTGTCTGTGTGAGATTTTGTCAGATGATAGGTTGACGCCTGAATCAGAATGTCATCCAGATAAAGCGCCACCGCTATTCCTCGCGGTATGAGAACCGCCAAAAGAGACCCTAGAACCTTTGTGAAGATTCTGGGTGCTGTGGCCAATCCGAAGGAAAGAGCCACAAATTGATAATGTTTGTCCAGAAAGGCAAACCTTAGAAACTGATAATGATCCTTGTGGATAGGAATATGAAGGTAAGCATCCTTCAAGTCCACGGTAGTCATATATTGACCCTCCTGGATCATTGGTAAAATTGTTCGTATTGTCTCCATCTTGAATGATGGAACTCTTAGAAATTTGTTTAGACACTTGAGATCTAAAATGGGTCTGAACGTTCCCTCCTTTTTGGGAACCACAAATAGGTTTGAGTAAAACCCCTGTCCCTGTTCCAATTTTGGAACTGGACAAATTACTCCCATAGTAGAAAGTTATTTTACACAGCGTAAGAATGCCTCTCTTTTTATCTGGTTTGTAGATAACTTTGAAAGATGAAATCTCCCTCTTGGGAGAAAGTCTCTGAATTCCAATAGATAACCGTGGGTCACTATCTCTAGTGCCCAGGGATCCTGAACATCTCTTGCCCAAGCCTGAGCAAAGAAAGAGTCTGCCCCCTACTAGATCCAGTCCCGGATCGGGGGCCGCCCCTTCATGCTGTCCTAGGAGCAGGAGCGGGCTTTTTGGATTGTTTACCCTTATTCCAGTTCTGATTAGGTCTCCAGACCGACTTAGATTGGGTAAAATTCCCTTCCTGCTTTGAGGAAGAAGAAGAAGCGGGGGTTCCTCCTTTAAAAGTTCCCGAAAGGAACGAAAATTATTCTGTTTACCCCTCATTTTAACCGACTTATCCTGAGGTAGGGTATGGCCTTTACCTCCTGTAATATCAGAAATGATTTCCTTCAATTCTGGCCCAAAAAGGGTCTTACCTTTAAAGGGAATAGCTAGAAGCTTATGTTTTGATGACACATCAGCAGACCAAGATTTGAGCCACAATGCTCTAACGTGCTAAAATAGCAAATCCTGCATTTTTTGCCGCTAATTTAGCAATTTGAAAAGCGGCATCAGTAATAAAAGAATTAGCTAGCTTGAGAGCCTTAATTCTATCTAAAATGTCATCTAATGGAGTCTCAACTTTAAGAGACTCTTCTAGAGCCTCAAAACAAAAAGCTGCTGCAGTAGTTACTGGAACAATGCAAGCCGTAGGTTGTAAAAGAAACCCCTGATTAACAAATAATTTCTTTAGTAGACCTTCTAATTTCTTATCCATAGGGTCTTTGAAAAAACAACTATCCTCAATGAGTATAGTAGTACGCTTAGTTAGGGTAGATATAGCTCCCTCTACCTTAGGGACCGTTTGCCATGAGTCCCGAATGGTATCTGATATGGGAAACATTTTCTTAAAATTAGGAGGGGGGAGAAAACGGTATACCTGGTCTATCCCATTCCTTTCTAATAATTTCCGAAATTCTCTTAGGAACCGGAAAAACATCAGTGTAAGTAGGTACTTCCAAATATTTATCCATTTTACACAATTTCTCTGGAGGAATCACAATAGGGTCACAATCATCCAGAGTCGCTAAAACCTCCCTAAGCAACAGGCGGAGGTGTTCAAGCTTAAATTTAAATGACATAACATCCGAATCTGTGTGAGGTAAAACATTTCCTGAATCAGAAATTTCACTCTCAGACAGTAGTTCCCTGACCCCCAACTCAGAGCACTGTGAGGGAACATCGGAAATAGCTAATAAAGCATCAGAGGATTCAGTATTTACATTAATACCTGACCTACTGCATTTACCCTGCAACACTGGTAATTTAGACAATACCTCTGTAAGGGTAGTTGACATAACTGCAGCCATCTCCTGCAGAGTAAAGGAATTAGACGCACTAGAAGTACTTGGCGTCTCTTGTGTGGGCGTTAAAGGTTGTGACACTTGGGGAGAATTGGATGGCATATCCTGATTCTCTTCAGACTGAGAATCATCCTTAGGCACACTTACTTTATTTAAAATATGCTTTTTACATTGTAAAGCCCTTTCAGTACAAAAGTTACACAATGTAAGAGGGGGTTGCACAATAGCTTCTAAACACATAGAACAATGAGAAACCTCAATGTCAGACATGTTGAACAGACTAGTAATACCACAAAAGTTGTTTAAACACTTATTTATAGCATAAAATAAACATTAGAAAAAACGTGTACTGTGCCTTTAAGAAAAGAAAAAGTGAACAATTTTTCCAAAATGCACAAAACACGTTAAATTATTCCCAAATTTAAATTAAATATCGTTGGTTAATCCAAAAATTACTGCACCCAGAAGCAAAGGCAGAAATAAGGCTTTAGAAGTACTTATATCAACATCTAGTCAAAAGATAGATAAAAATACCCTCTACACCTCGCCACAGCTCTGCTGTGGCGCCTACCTGCCCCCAGAGTACTTCAAAATCAAGTTTCCAACCCTTCAGACCAGCTACACAGTCCAGGAGCCAATGAGTTACTGTTTGCTGCTGCTAAGCCTGAAGAAAATGCGCCAAAAATAGGCTCCGCCCCTTAAGGTCAAAAGTTGGAGTAAGCCCAAACAACACCGCATGGGAATGCAGTTTTGCACTAAAGTAGAAATACACACACAATACAACCCTCAAGCATAAAAACAATAAGTTTTAAGTGCCAAAAATAAAAAACATAAAACATTGTTTTTAACATTGTCTCCCATGTCACATAATGCCCAAATATCAACTAATGATAAATATAATATAGGGACTCCAGCAACACCCCTCTTATTAAAATAGGTTTTACTGCTTACCCCATCCCCATACAGGGAAATAATGCCAGCTAGTTCTGATACACCAAGTCTCCTCAGAAAAAAAGGCTGCACATACCTTAATGCTGCTTGTAGCATGAAACCGGTCTCCACACTGAAGATGTCTCATGGTTACCTTCAGAAGTCTTGTGGTAACCAGCGTGGATCTTAGTTACAAATGCTAAGATCATTAAACCTCAGGGCAGAAATCTTCTTCCATATCCCCCTGAGGAAAATAGTACGCACCGGTACCATTTAAAATAAAAAACTTGATTGAAGAAACTAAAACTAACAACTCACTTTACCATGTCTTCCTAGTATAACACAGGCAAAGAGAATGACTAAGGGTGGAGGGGAAGGGGAGGGGCTATATATACAGCTCTGCTGTGGTGCTCTTTGCCACTTCCTGTTAGCAGGAGGTTAATATCCCACAAGTAAGGATGAAATCCGTGGACTCGTCATATCTTTGTAAAAGAAACTCTACTAAGGATTTTAACTGGCATTGTAGTGTAAAGTAAAATACCCTTTTATTAGTACTCCAGATAAGGATACATTTGGTAAGCAAACGAGAAGTAGGCATACATGGGTATTCACCAATCACAATCATTATGTGCAGTAGAATGGGTGTGTCCCAGAACTACAGCATTTGGTACGTTTAACCTTTTGACAGAGTTACAAACAAAGTAAAAAAGATTTTGCTTTAAAAAATAAAATGTTGCAACAAAATAGAGTATTTTATTTTTTACATTCAAAAGAGGGGAAATAAAATGGTTTATTTCAAGGTTAATCACAATCTATTTACAGTACATAATGATATCTGAATATTGGCCTTGTGTTTTTACAGTGATCACAATCTTGAAATGCTTCTGCCGTCGGTTTGGTGACATGATCCAATATTAGGGAAGTAATCTCAGTGTGTTTTAATGTTACATTAAAAAGCTTTTGGAGTACTCTGTAATAAATGGACGTATGCAAAAGTCCACAGCACTTAAAAATACTCACATTTTATTAAACACACACACACATATATAAATAAATATATATATATACACATATACATACATACATACATACACACACATATATATATATATATATATATATATATATATATATATATATATATATATATATATATATATATATATACATACACAGATACAAATGGATATGCAACATTTTGGGCACATGCCCTTAATCATGCAAGCTATAATAAGTGTAAAGTGTTTTCTGGGGTTTATAAAGTAATTTTAGCAATTAATAAGTGAAAAAAGGCCCCATGTAAAAATGTTATGAGAGTGAGAGAAAAAGAGCAGAAAAAAGAGAAAGCGTGAAAGAGATTACAACCCATCTATTTTTGTTGTTACAGGGAGAATACTAATAACATATAGAATATCTAACTATATGAAATAATAGTAAAATGCAACCAGTAATAAAACTAAAAACATGACACAAACAGCAAATACTTACAGCTTTGATCAGCATATCTAAGTCTGCAGGTTCAAATGTATGAGGATTGTGGTGATTAAGATGATCAAACTGTTTGAGAAGTGCAACATGATCAACCCCTGTGCCTGAAATGACAAGATCACAGTGCTTATAGGGGCAAATCATATGACATGAAGAACACATAGCACACAATTTAACTAGAACTAAAAATAAAATCAATCGTGTAACACAAATTAATAAATCACAAATAATAAAAGTGTATAAACAAAAAACGTGTGATAAATACAAATAAAAGAGTCCATTGTAACATTACTCGTGGTTTAGAGTTTTAATACAAGCTCAATATTTCACAGCAGTGTTAGGATTGGCCTATAACCAGCCACACATTTGGTAATAGTGTTAAAAATATTTATTAAAACTGTAACATTAAAAATCTTTTACAGACACAAAGTATGTCCTATATATTGTAATCCAAAAGGACATTGTAATAAATATATTATATTCCTACTATTACATGTAATTGATTGTTTAATGTTATACCATATATTATTTGTTCCCAATTTAAAACGTTCTAGATGTTTCTTATTATTATTCACGTGTGTAACCACTACACATTCCGCATTTAAAGAAATGAGTCTTTAATATTAAACTTAATCCCTCCTATTATATATTCTATATGTTCTTCCAACAGATCTTTATCCTGTTTTAATGTATATCTAATGGCTTCTATCCCTCTCTGATGATCGATCACTGTTTACAAGTAAGTTACATCTGCCGTAACTAGATACCATCCATCTTCCCAACCTATTTCTCTACGTTTACATATAATATCTGTAGTATCTTTAACATTAGGTATTAATAATTGTTTCATTCCTGTGTGAATTATTAATGATTTATGAATGAACTTTCTGATGTATGTATTTAAGAACATGTATTTAATAATATACTGAATATGGATGTATTTTAACATACTTTGTACTTACAGGTTATATTATATATATTGTTTTAATAATAAAAAAAATATATTTGTTCTAAACTTATCAGCACAGCTGTTAATTTAATAAATGATTTATGGTTATTTACCTTAATTTACCATATCACAATAAAATACAGAGGACAACATAAAACTACAAACACGGACGGCATAAAACTACAAACATGGCCGATAACCATTGGGCTACCAAAATGGTGGATAACAAAGAACTAGAACTATGGTGGATAAAGTGAAACACATGTCAGATATAGTTTGAACTCTAAAAGCATTGTGAAAAAACAATTTGTTACAATTTGGAAAGGTATTGTTCTAGCCATATAGGTTGTGTAATGTGCCATATTACCTACTGTTTGTCTATGATGTGCCTGTAAAAGAGTTTTAAGGTTACAGTTTTAATAAATGTTTTTAACACTATTCCCGGATGTGTGGCTGGCTATGGGCCAATCATAACACTGCGGTGAAATATTGAGCTTGTCTGAAATCTCTAAACCACGAGTAATGTTACAAAGAAATCTTTTACCTAATTTACACCAACAGGAATGCACTATTCTTTGTCCTTTTTTGTTTACTTGAGGTCTAGATCCAAGGAAAGGACAATACAAACCCATATTTTGGAGACAGTGTATCCTCTTATTGAGACACTTTATTACACTGTAGTTGATATTATTTGTATTTATCCCAATTTTGTTTAGAACTAAGAACAAGGAAAGCTAGAACCACAGAATAACAATGTGATTTGTGTAGAATACAGCCAATATCTTCTCACTGCAAATTCTTTATCTCCAACTTATTCCCCAGCAATCTGTCTGTGCGTTTAATTGCCATCACTTTCATTAAGTATGCAGATACACTTTCAATAGTGGTTTAAAGGAATATAAAAAACATGAAAGTAAAAATTAAAACTGTCATAGTTCTATCATCACATTTAAAAAAAAATTCTCTTGGTATCCTTTGTTAAAAGCATATCTAGGTAGGCTAAGGGGGAAGCAATAAACTACTGGGGAGATAGCTGGTGATTGGCTGTACAATCATATGCCACTTCTCATTGGCTCACCAGATTTGTTCAGCTAGCTCCTGGTAGTCTTTATTTGTTTAACCCTTCTGCTTGGATTAAACACATACCGCTAGATTTAGAGTTCTGCGGTAGCCGTCAAAAGCAGCATTAAGGGGTCCTAACGCTGCTTTTGGCTGCCCGCTGGTATTTAGAGTCAGCCAGGAAAGGGTCTAACGCTCACTTTCAAGCCGCGACTTTTCCATACCGCAGATCCCCTTACGCCAATTGCGTATCCTATCTTTTCAATGGGATCTTCCTAACGCTGGTATTTAGAGTCTTGGCTGAAGTGAGCAGTAGACCCTCTACCGACAAGACTCCATCCGCAGAAAAAAGTCAGTAGTTAAGAGCTTTCTGGGCTAACGCCGGTTTATAAAGCTCTTAACTACTGTGCTCTAAAGTACACTAACACCCATAAACTAGCTATGTACCCCTAAACGAATAATTATATTGTAGCTATTGTAGGGTTTATTTTTATTTTACAGGCAACTTTGTATTTATTTTAACTAGGTACAATAGCTATTAAATAGTTATTAACTATTTAATAGCTACCTAGTTAAAATAATTACCAAATTACCTGTAAAATAAATCCTAACCTAAGTTACAAATACACTACACTACAATAAATTAATTAAATAAATTACCTACAATTACATACAATTAAATAAACTAAACTACAAAAAAAACAAAACACTAAATTACAAAAAAAAAAAAGATTACAAGAATTTTAAGCTAATTACACCTACTCTAAGCCCCCTAATAAAATAACAAAGCCCCCCAAAATAATACCCTATTCTAAATTAAAAAGTAACCAGCTCTTTTACCAGCCATTAAAAGGGCTTTTTGCGGGGCATGCCCCAAAGTAAACAGCTCTTTTGCCTGTAAAAAAAAACACAATACCACCCCCCAACATTACAACCCACCACCCACATACCCCTACTCTAACCCAAACCCCCCTTAAATAAACCTAACACTACCCCCCTGAAGATCTCCCTACCTTGAGTCGTCTTCACCCAGCCGGGCACCGATGGACAAAAAGAGGACATCAGGAGCAGCAGAAGTCTTCATCCTATCCGGGCAGAAGAGGACATCCGGACCTTCATCCAAGCGGCATCTTCTATCTTCATCCATCCGGAGCGGAGCCATCTTCTTCCAGCTGGCACGGATCCATCCTTCTTCACCGACGCCTACTCAAGGTTCCTTTAAGGGACGTCATCCAAGATGGCGTCCCTCGAATTCCGATTGGCTGATAGGATTCTATCAGCCAATCGGAATTAAGGTAGGAAAAATCTGATTGGCTGATGGAATCAGCCAATCAGAATCAAGTTCAATCGGATTGGCTGATCCAATCAGCCAATCAGATTGAGCTCGCATTCTATTGGCTGATCGGAACAGCCAATAGAATGCAAGCTCAATCTGATTGGCTGATTGGATCAGCCAATCCGATTGAACTTGAATCTGATTGGCTGATTCAATCAGCCAATCAGATTTTTCCTACCGTAATTCCGATTGGCTGATAGAATCCTATCAGCCAATCGGAATTCGAGGGACGCCATCTTGGATGACGTCCCTTAAAGGAACCTTCATTCGGCGAGTAGGCGTCGGTGAAGAAGGATCGATCCGCGTCGGCTGGAAGAAGATGGCTCCGCTCCGGATGGATGAAGATAGAAGATGCCGCTTGGATGAAGGTCCGGATGTCCTCTTCTGCCCGGATAGGATGAAGACTTCTGCTGCTCCTGATGTCCTCTTTTTGTCCATCGGTGCCCGGCTGGGTGAAGACGACTCAAGGTAGGGAGATCTTCAGGGGGGTAGTGTTAGGTTTATTTAAGGGGGGTTTGGGTTAGAGTAGGGGTATGTGGGTGGTGGGTTGTAATGTTGGGGGGTGGTATTGTGTTTTTTTTTACAGGCAAAAGAGCTGTTTACTTTGGGGCATGCCCCGCAAAAACCCCTTTTAAGGGCAGGTAAAAGAGCTGGTTACTTTTTAATTTAGAATAGGTAGGGACCTTTATTATTTTGGGGGGCTTTGTTATTTTATTAGGGGGCTTAGAGTAGGTGTAATTAGCTTAAAATTCTTGTAATCTTTTTTTTGTTTGTAATTTAGTGTTTTTTTTTTGTAATTTAGTTTATTTAATTGTATGTAATTGTAGGTAATTTATTTAATTAATTAATTTATTGATAGTGTAGTGTTAGGTTTAATTGTAACTTAGGTTAGGATTTATTTTACAGGTAATTTGGTAATTATTTTAACTAGGTAGCTATTAAATAGAGTAACAAGAGACGAGTAACAAGAGAGGGAGGGGTAACAATAGAGTAAGGGGGGAAAACCAGCTAAATCCACTGAGAAATTAAATTTAAAAAAGTAATTACGTTTTCTTAAAAATTAAAAAAAAAAATCAAATCAAAGGCATTAGAACTGCCTGAAGGACCTTTCTACACAAAGGCTGCTTCCGAATAAACACATCAAAATGGTAAAATTTAGTAAAAGTATGCAAAGAAGACCAAGTTGCTGCTTTGCAAATTTGATCAACTGAAGCTTCATTCTTAAAAGCCCAAGAAGTGGCAACTGATCTAGTAGAATGAGCTGTAATTCTCTGAGGCAGAGACTGCCCTGCCTCCAAATAAGCTTTGTGAATCATAAGTTTCAACCAAGATGCCAAAGAAATGACAAAGGCTTTCTGACCTTTCCTGTAGCCAGAAAAAATAACAAATAGACTAGAAGTCTTTCTGAAATCTTTAGTAGCCTCAACATAATATTTCAAAGCTCTTACCACATCCAAAGAATGTAAAAGACCTTTCAAGAGTATTCTTAGGATTAGGACACAAAGGAGGAACAACATTTTCCCTATTGATGATGTTAGAATTCACAACTTTAGGCAAAAAAATTAATGAAGGACGCAAAACAGCTTTATCTTGATGGAAAATCAGATAAGGAGACTCACAAGAGAGAGCAGACAATTGAGAAACTCTTCTAGCAGAAAAGATAGCCAAAAGAAATAACACTTTCCAAGAAAGTAATTTAATATCCAGAGAATGCATAGGCTCAAAAGGAGGAGCCTGTAAAATCTTCAAAACCAAATTGAGACTCCAAGGAGGAGAAATAGATTTAACAACAGGTACAGCGACAAATTGGTAATGCTTGTCTAGAAAAGAGAATCTCAGAAAACGATAGTGGTCTGAATGAATTGGAATGTAAATATAAGCGTCCTGTAAGTCTATTGTGGACATGAAATGACCTTGC
Source organism: Bombina bombina (assembly GCF_027579735.1). Classification (NCBI taxonomy): domain Eukaryota; kingdom Metazoa; phylum Chordata; class Amphibia; order Anura; family Bombinatoridae; genus Bombina; species Bombina bombina. Next base: position 228,925,458 of record NC_069505.1, on the reverse strand, counting down.
TGAACAAAAGGCAGAATAGTCCTTATAGTCACCTTCTTGAAAGTTGGGACTCTTACAAAACAATTTAAAAATTTCAGATGCAGAATTGGTCTGAACGAATCTTCTTTCTTTGGGACAATGAATAGATTTGAATAAAAACCCAAACCCCGTTCCTGCAGAGGAACTGAACAATCACCACTGAAAGCTCTAGGTCCGAAACACACTTTCGAAAAGCCTCAGCCTTCACAGGGTTTGTTGGAACATGAGGAAGAATGAATCTTCCCATGGGAGGTCTTATTCTGAAACCTATTCGATACCCCTGAGAAACAATATTCTGAAGCCAATGATTTTGAACAGATACTGTCTAAATGTCTTGAAATAATTTCAATCTGCCCCCCACCAGTTGAACTGGTTTGAGGGCCGTACCTTAATGCAGTCTTAGGGACTGGATTTGGTTTTTTATAAGGCTTGGATTTATTCCAATTCGGAGAAGGTCTCCAATTAGAGCCAGAGGCCATAGGGGAAGGAGAGGTCTTTTGTTCTCTATTCTGACAAAAGAAAAAAAAAACGATTGGGAGCTTTAAATTTACCCTTAGATTTCTTATCTTGGGGCAGAAAAACTCCCCTTCCCCCGGTGATAGTGGAAATAATAGAATCCAATTGAGATCCAAATAAATTACAACCCTGAAATGATAAAGATAGTAATCTAGATTTAGACACCATATCAGCATTCCAAGATTTAAGCTATAAAGCTCTTCTAGAAAAAATAGCTAAAGACATAGATATCAATCTTAATGACATCAAATATAGCATCACAAATGAAATGATTAGTATATTGAAGTAAAAGAACAATGCTAGACAAGTCAGGATCTGTTAACTGTTGAGTTAAACTGTCCAAACAAAAAGTTGAAGCAGCAGCAATATCAGCCATATAAATAGCAGGTCTAAGAATATAGCCAGTATGTAAATATGCTTTTCTGAGATAAAATTCAATCTTCCTATCTAAAGGATCCTTAAAAGAAGTACTATCTTCCATAGGAATAGTAGTACGTTTGGCAAGAGTAGAAATAGCCCCATCAACCTTAGGGACTTTTTCCCAAAACTCTAGACTAGCCACAGGTAAAGGATATAGCTTTTTAAACCTAGAATAAGGGTTAAAAGAACCACCAAGTTTACACCATTCTTTAGTAAACATATGAGAAATAGCATCTGGAATAGAAAAAACTTCAGGAGTAACCTACAAAGTTTTAAAAACAGAATTCAAACGTTTACTATTTTTGTTATCAAGAGGACTAGATTCCTCAATACCCAAAGTAAACAATACCTCCTTTAATAAATGAACGAATATATACAGTCTTAAAAAGAAAGGTTGATTTTTAAATTTCAGTCTTTGAAGTAGGATCCTCTGAACCAGAGAAATCCTCATCAGCAGAAGATACTTCAGTATGCTGTCGATCAATACAAGCTTCATCAGATTTATGAGAAGTTAGGAGAGACCTTTTAATTTTATTTGAAGGCGAAATAGCAGTCATAGCCTTATCTATAGCAGCAGCAATATAATATTTTATATCTACAGGAATATCATGTACATTAATAGACTGTGAAGGTTTAACAATAAATGTATTTGTACTTATAGAAACATTATCAGCATGTAATAATGTTTCATAACAAGTGCCACATATTTGAGCTGAATAAGTAACATCAGCTAATTTACAACATACACACTTAGCTTTGGTAGAATTGTGTTTAGGCAGCTTAGTCCCTACAGTAACATCAGAGGCAGGATCAGTCAGACATCTTGCAAAATGTAACAAAAAAGAAAAATTAACTTTTAAAACAAAATATCCAATTTCCTCAAAATAGCAGTTTCAGGAATGGGAAAAAATGCTTATGATAAAATTAAGGTAATAATCAAAAGCAAGCAACTTAGCCCTCTAAGAAACAAAGGAGAGCAGAGAGCAAAAGAGGGAGAGACTTAATATAACAAATTATGGCGCAAAAAAAAAGGCGCAAAGGAAAAAACTTTTGGAACCAAAGCTTAATAAGTGAAATGACGCGACTCACGCCATAACAGGCACGACTTCGCGCCAAAAAAACTTGCATCAAGAAAGTCGCAAGAAATGGCACGACTTTGCGCCAAAAATGTTGCAATAAAAAGTAACATTCTGCGTCATCGTGAGTTTAAGCCCACGAAAATGTTGAAAGAAACAGATTCCAAATTACAACTAACTGGAACCCCAGGTAAACCTAAAAACTCCCATAAACATAATTTCCATGCTGAAACTGTCAGACTGCAAAGGGAAATACACAGACCTGACTCATGGCAAATATATACAATATACATTTAAAACTTTATTAGATAAAGTGCCAAACATAGCTGAGTGTGTCTTAAAAAATTACGTATACTTACCAGAAGACACCCATCCACATATAGCAGACAGCCAAACCAGTACTGAAACATATCAGCAGAGGTAATAGTAGAGGAGTATAATGTCGATCTGTAAAGGGAGGCAGCAGATCAATCCCTGCGACCAATTACAGAGAGCCTTAGAATAAATTTCCCATATGTGAAAACATGGCGTCATCAGGCAATACTCCCTTCACATCCCTCAGACAAACACTGTACTTTGAGAGGAACTGGGCTTCAATATGCTTAGAAGCACCTATCACAGAAGAAAAATCAAGCACAACTTACTTCACCACCTCCATGAGAGACAACGTTTTTAAAACTAAGGTATATGTGAGGTGGGAGGTGTATTTACAGGCATTTTGAGGTTTGGGAAACTTTGCCCACTCCTGGTAGGAATGTATATCCCATACGTCACTAGCTCATGGACTCTTGCCACTAACATGAAACAAAATATGTTTGTCTGAGGATTTTACACGTTACTTGCTCTGTTACAACAGAACAAAGTTACACTTTATGCCAAGACTTTATAGCCAACACAGAGCATTAGAACATTAATGTCTGTTCATGGGCATTAGAGAGAATTCACTTTTGGTTTGTGCTCATTACATTGGTCAAGAGGAAGAATCCATCACATGTATAACAGTTTTTTTAAAAGCCAAACTCATCACATTTGGAGGAGCCAATCCAGGCTAGAGTATGGGGACAACAAGGCTAGCCACAATCATTAAGTTTGTATAAAGTGAATTGTTTTGTAGCTCTTATCTGTTAAAGGGCCCTATAGTGATAAAATGACGTGCTCTAATTTGTTAGACATGTCAAGTTATCGATAGCAACGCTATGTGTGAAACTGCCACTCATCCAATAAGTGATAGTTGTCCAACCCTGCTAGGCGACTAGTGCTGCAGATTGGATCAGCAGCAGTTTACGCTCAGGAACAGCAGTGTTCTGCAGCTTTCAAGCATTACTTTGACTATGTATTTAACCATTTTGCGAAAGTTCAATACGTAGTGATGATATGAGAGGTTACATTATTCAGTGTGTGTTTGTATTCACTTCATGGGTGTCTGAAGGTTTAAGCTTCCCCTGAAACATAAGTATATTTTTATGTTAAGAGTGTATATTATAATATATAGTGGGGATCCCCCAAGCGCCTACAGAACCGGAGGCAAAAAGGGAAAGTGAGGTACACAAATCTCAATATTATAATATACACTGTGATGGGGATATGGACTAGCGCCTACTCAAAACCCTTACAGCTATGGGGGGACTTAAACTTGAATTAAAGCTCAAGTCTGGTAGTGTCGTCACGATCCTGGGTGATATCATTACAGAACATATGAGGACTGATGTCCCCTATATGATATTCTCCAGTAAGGTTTGATATACCATTATTGGTAACTCTATTAATCCATGCAATACGAAAGCTTTGAAATGTATCCACAGCTTATTAGTTCCATATTAATAGCCCACATCTGTATATATGCCATTTTTTACTCCTATATATGGGATTACTCATATTTGACGTTGCTAAGATTAGCCAATTAAGCATTTATTTATGATATGTTTTAGAATATGTCTCTGCTATATCACTACTGATTTTCTAGTTCAGAAGTATATTATAAGCTATGTATAGCTTTTGAACAGTTTCTAATGTCCCTGAACATACTGTATTATATGCTCACAAGTGATACACTAACAAGCGTTAACTCTACAAGTTACATCCCTTACATTGCAAATTATGCAAAATAGTTTCACTAACTATAAGGTTATATTTTACATTTATATTTTACAATTATTACTGGTCCTGATATGGTTTAAAGTCCTGTCAGGTACTTTTACAACTCGATGTGATTACTTTTCATAAGAGAGTGCCGTCCTATGTATTTAACAGAAATATCGTCATAATTTTCTAAAACCGGAAGTGATACTCCGCAAGCACTCCTGAACCGGAAGTGACGTCAGAATTTGCCGTAATCGGAAGTAAAACTCTGTGGGCATAATTTAATTCAATTTAACTTTAGAACCTATTCTCTGACAGCTATATTAGATCTATCTTATGGCATCTGACATTAGAACTTGTCTTCTAAGAATGTAATAACTGATCCATAAAAAATAGTTTCACTAACTATAAGGTTATATTTTACAATTATTACTGGTCCTGATATGGTTTAAAGTCCTGTCAGGTACTTTAACAACCCGATGTTATTACTTTTCATGAGAGAGTGCCGCCCTATGTATTTAACAGAAATATCGTCATAATTTTCCAAAACCGGAAGTGATACTCCGCAATCACTCCTGAACCGGAAGTGACGTTAGAATTTGCCGTAATCGGAAGTAAAACTCCGTGGGCATAATTTAATTTAATTTAACTTTAGAATCTATCCTCTGACAGTTATATTAGATCTATCTTATGGCATCTGACATTAGAACTTGTCTTTTAAGAATGTAATAAATGATCCAAAAAATAAATGAAGTTAGATAAAATATGTCACAATATGCACAGGAAGTGACATCATGAACCGGAAGTCAGATATCCGGTATCAGTTTTAAACACAAAATCAATTTTTATCACAAATACAAGTTAGGCAAATAGTTTCCCTACAATATATAATACGCACATTATATTAATTATAATCTGAACCCCTAAGTGGGTGTCCCGGTCGGTCTCAGGTTCCTTTACCCCTCTGTTGAAACCACGATCCGTCGGCGTGTGACGTTATCAGCTCCGTGTACTCCGGATGATCACGTGTTTAGGATATGCGCCAATCAGCTGGAGTCCTCCCACGCTGTCAATCCTTTGGCGGTTAGTTTAAAAGTTTTTAGACAGTGACAGAGCGCTCTGGTGTCATACGGTTTAGATGTCAAGGAACAGACATACACATCTACGCGTTTCAGCCTCAATGCGGCCTTTATCAAGATGTCTTTTCTAGTTCCCATATTGTCTATTTATACCTTTATCAATTTCCTGTTTGCCACACTAATCAGTCGTTGATTGGTTAGTTAAATGTTTCCTCCATGTTTCTCCTCCATGTTTTTCTTTTATAATGGCTCTTCAATAAACAATGATTCTTTTAACGGATCTTTTATCATTGCTTCCATAAAAAGTATATGTATATACATAACCCCATAAGTTAAAAAACAATCTAATCTTGTTTGAATTATATAAGTAAAAATATACATTTAATAGTGCATCCAAAAATGAACAACAAATGTATATATATAAATATAAATCTGCTCATATAAGTTCGCATGAGCTATCCATTCTCATATACTGTGTAATTTATTTGTAAATAGAATATGAGCTAGTTCTTATTTTCTCTATAAATAGTGTTAATTTTACCCTTGCATATAGCTGTTAAAGATTCATTTCATTTTTTCATATTGCAGAGGAATTAATTGATCACAATATAAAATCCAATAAGTTACTAAAACTGATGTAAAAACATAGGTAAAAGAGATAAATTCATTTAAACTAATAATTTCAAAAAATCCTATATGCAATACTAACCCTATAATCACTCATAATATAAAATGTCCACAATACATAACTCTAATAAATATGGATCCTAAAACTAATGTGATAACATATGTAAAAGGCCATATTAAAAGACTATATATATTCCTTATTTCATAAGGGAAAGTAAATAAAACCCGAGTAAAAAATGTGAAGTTTAAAAATGATATTTAATTGTATTATTTAGTGGTATTATTAATGGTGGGATTTTTTGGGATCATGGGATCAAGGTTAAGAATGTTTTATGTGGTGATTGCCAGATCTCTATCAGTATATAATCTTAAAAAAAAAAAAAAAAAAAAAAAAAATTTTTTTAATGAATAAATGGGTTTAAATCTAATTCTATATTTAATCCTTCTGGATTAATTGAGCCAAAATTATAGATTAGTTCGGCCTCATTATAAAGGATTCATTTTTCATAATCTCCTCCTCTGGGGTCTTTTTTAATTCTTTTTATACCCCACCATTGGAGATCTTTTGTATTGCTCCCATGGTGTTCTTTAAAGTGTTTTGATACGAAATGGCCCTCGAATCCATTTTTTATATTATTTAGGTGATCCCTTTATAAAAAATAAAAAATAAAAAATAAAAAATAAAAAATGGATTCGAGGGCCATTTCGTATCAAATCACTTTAAAGAACACCATGGGAGCAATACAAAAGATCTCCAATGGTGGGGTATAAAAAGAATTAAAAAAGACCCCAGAGGAGGAGATTATGAAAAATTAATCCTTTATAATGAGGGCCGAACTAATCTATAATTTTGGCTCAATTAATCCAGAAGGATTAAATATAGAATTAGATTTAAACCCATTTATTCATTAAAATTATTTTTTTATTTTTTTTTTTTTTTATTTTTTTTTTAGATTATATACTGATAGAGATCTGGCAATCACCACATAAAACATTCTTAACCTTGATCCCATGATCCCAAAAAATCCCACCATTAATAATACCACTAAATAATACAATTAAATATCATTTTTAAACTTCACATTTTTTACTCGGGTTTTATTTACTTTCCCTTATGAAATAAGGAATATATATAGTCTTTTAATATGGCCTTTTACATATGTTATCACATTAGTTTTAGGATCCATATTTATTAGAGTTATGTATTGTGGACATTTTATATTATGAGTGATTATAGGGTTAGTATTGCATATAGGATTTTTTGAAATTATTAGTTTAAATGAATTTATCTCTTTTACCTATGTTTTTACATCAGTTTTAGTAACTTATTGGATTTTATATTGTGATCAATTAATTCCTCTGCAATATGAAAAAATGAAATGAATCTTTAACAGCTATATGCAAGGGTAAAATTAACACTATTTATAGAGAAAATAAGAACTAGCTCATATTCTATTTACAAATAAATTACACAGTATATGAGAATGGATAGCTCATGCGAACTTATATGAGCAGATTTATATTTATATATATACATTTGTTGTTCATTTTTGGATGCACTTTTAAATGTATATTTTTACTTATATAATTCAAACAAGATTAGATTGTTTTTTAACTTATGGGGTTATGTATATACATATACTTTTTAAGGAAGCAATGATAAAAGATCCGTTAAAAGAATCATTGTTTATTGAAGAGCCATTATAAAAGAAAAACATGGAGGAGAAACATGGAGGAAACATTTAACTAACCAATCAACGACTGATTAGTGTGGCAAACAGGAAATTGATAAAGGTATAAATAGACAATATGGGAACTAGAAAAGACATCTTGATAAAGGCCGCATTGAGGCTGAAACGCGTAGATGTGTATGTCTGTTCCTTGACATCTAAACCGTATGACACCAGAGCGCTCTGTCACTGTCTAAAAACTTTTAAACTAACCGCCAAAGGATTGACAGCGTGGGAGACTCCAGCTGATTGGCGCATATCCTAAACACGTGATCATCCGGAGTACACGGAGCTGATAACGTCACACGCCGACGGATCGTGGTTTCAACAGAGGGGTAACGGAACCTGAGACCGACCGGGACACCCACTTGGATTTGACACGGGTTAACGTGGTACTGAGCACAGAATCCTTGTCCTGAAGGCAGTCGCACTCTCAAGGTAATTGACACCCCTATCCCAGATCCAGCAGCACCTTACAAATTCTTGTATCACTGACAGTATTAATCACTGGAGATTGAGACTTCTCAAACTGCTTTTTGATTCCTGTATTGCCTCAGAAATTGGATGCCTGATCAGAATTTGCACAGTTTAAATTGATCAGATTTCGCACAGTTTTTAAATTGTATGGACGACTCTTGCATTTAGCGGATTTTAACAACCCCATTTTATAACTATTATCCTTTTAAACCACCGGTGGTATAGGATTTATATATATTGTGTTTATATGTATTGTGTTTAATATTTTATATGTGAATAGGTTTGGTGTATTTAATCTTAGTATTTATGTGTATTAAATCTTATTAATTATGTGCATTGCAACTAGCATTTTTTATTTAGTCTAATTTATTTAGTAATTTCCTTTATTTATTTAGATACCGTTGCTTGTCCATTAGCGCCACATCCATCTTTCTTTGTATTTCTTGTGTAGAATTGCTTTCAGAGTGCATTTCTTTCTTTTGATGTGTGCAGGTATAATATTGGTGTAAAGAAGTTTGAACCCATCTTGTGTTTTTTATAATCTGAACCCCTGATTACTCAGTACAAATGGAATAGGATCACTATTGCTAAGAATGCCCTTACTCTTGATACCAATGCCCATACCCACAATGCATCTAACAGGAAGTGGGCGGAGCTTATTTTTTGGCGCAAAAACTCAACACACCTATTGGCTACAATACCCTTTATAAGGATAGAATCTCCTTAGTCAACTCAGTCTTGATAAAGGCCTATACTAGGGCCGAAATGCGTCGACTGAGTATTGGTAAGCCTATTTTCATACATAAAATATTGTGAGAGACAATCTGCACTATATTTTCCTTTTTTCACATATTTTTAGGTGGATATCGTTCTTGGAGTTAATCTGACATCTACACCAATATCTGAATCCATGTTCCACACATTTGTGGGCACTGTTCTCTCCACACCCCCAAGGATATATCTACATATGGGACTCCTGGAAGGAATATCCTTTTAGGTCTGGGTGACTATTTCTATTTTATTTTTTCACCATTAATTTTTGTCACGAAAATATTTTTCCACCAATATATTTTTTCACAATTTTTTCTATTTTTCACTATTTTTTCACTATTTTCACTTGAAGTTTGGATCTGAATTGCAATTCACAGTATTTTTCAACTGACATTCATTGACACTAATTTTCATTGAGGTTTTTCATTGAGACTTTTTCATTCCGTTGATCTCTATATTCTTCTACACCTGTTATTTTTTCTTACTTAATTTTTGTAATTTCTGTATTTACCACATTGGTACCCTCACACTTTGTACCCAGGTCTGTGCAGGAGATAGGCCACTTACCTGCGACTATTGTTTTTACCTGTATGTGTTTTTATTACCATTTTGAGTGTATTACCATTTGTTTTATTCTTCATGGATCCATGAGTTGTAATTTATGCTTTTAGATTATGTAATAAATATCTAACTTTTTATCTACCTGAACATACCTCACTTTCCCTTTTTGCCTCCGGTTCGGTAGGCGCTTGGGGGATCTCCACTATACATTTGATTCTATTGGTGGTCACTAGGTATCACCTCCCCCCATAGCTGTAAGGGTTTTGAGTAGGCGCTAGTCCATATCCCCATCACAGTGTATATTATAATATTGAGATTTGTGTGAGGAAGGGTACATTGCTGTCCCAAAACATTGGTGTATGACCACTGCTTCTTTTACGCATAGTTTTTTTTTTTATATCTGAGACACTAAAATAGAATGTAGGTAAAGGTTTATGGATAGCCAGACAAGGAGATCTGTGCTGAGAGACTGAAACGTTTTGTAGATTACAAAAGAGAAGGTGCCGTCCTCATCTAAGAACCAAATGTAACTAAATGATGAAAGTGGTATAGTTGTGTAACACTTGTAAAATGTGTAAACCTTTTCTTATTCCGGTTCCTCTCCTTACATTGTCAGCCCCTTAAAGCCCCCTTAGGACTAAGCTAACGAACTCAGCTGTTCTGTAAGTCGCCTTCAGCACAACTCTTGACAGGGTCATCTACCCATTGGTTTCTTGTAAATGTTACCTTTGCATATAATACCTATGTAGGGCCAGGGTTATAACTTGTATTACATAAGGTAGATTAACTATTCCTCACCTTCAGAAGCATCAAGCTTTGCCTTGATAAGCATTCGTAGTCTTGATATTTCTTGCCTTTTGAGCTCATCCAGCTTGGATCGGATATGGTGACTCACTAAGTCAAGTTCTTTGCTGATTTTCCCACTCTACAGAACATAAATTAAAAATATATCATTAAATAGGTCTCTTCTTGCTGCAGGACACTAAATAAAGTTATTAGAGCATTTTCTTACTAACAAACATTTACTACAGTTATGTAGAGGATTCCTAATTTTATTGCCACCTAATTAAAACCTCATCATAAGCACCATGTGTGGTCAAAAATAGTCTAGTTGTCCACGTAACAGAGTCAACAAGTTTGTTTTGTAAAACAACATCTGGAATTAGTAATTTAGTTTTTCACTGAGCCAAATAATCCTGTACGTACTACCAGTGGTACATAAACCAAAAAATATACCAGTATTAATTCTATTAAATAGTATGTTGATGGTAATCATGGTGTTGATTAAGTTGGTCTTGACTCCTTGTTCAGGTGTTGCTTATTTTGTGACAAATATCCATAGACTCAGCTTTACTAAGCAACTTATTATACCTGAAAGTTACTATCATATCACCTCTTTCCATTTTCTCCTCTAGGCTACACATATTTAAGTTATTGAGCCTCTTCTGGTAAGTTTTATTTTATTAGACCAGGTAACATTTTGGTAGCCCTCCTTTGAACAGATTCCAGTTTATTTATATCCTTCTGGAGATATGGCCTCCAGAACTGCACACAATACTCATGATGAGGACTAACTAATGATCTATAAAGTGCTATAAGAACCTTACTTTTTCTGCTGCAGATACCTCTACCTATACAACCAAGCCCTCTACTGGTCTTACTCACTGCAGTACTTACTATTCCTGCTGCAGATACTGCTATCTATACAACCAAGGAAGGAATGATTTAAAAACTATTATGCGCTGCCTAGTTTTGGTAAACCTTAACTCCTATGATATTGACCCCAAGTAATATCTGGTATTAACATGTGGAAAGAAGAGATTTAGGAGTATGGGGCGCAAATAAATGCTAAAACCTTTTAGAGTGATTGGGTTTATATATATGTAGTGTTAGTACGATTTTTGTTTTGGAGATATAACCCTTGTGTAGTAAAATTAAATTGCAATTATTTCACTATGACTCAGAAGTTTCTTGAACCAATAATTTCTTTAATATTAATGAAAAATTGATAAAATTGTTAAAAGTTGATTTTAAAATAAAATAAGTTGATGAAAAAATATATAATGATAAAAATATATATAAAAATATATATATATATATATATATATATATATATATATATATATATATATATATATAAAAAGATCATATGTCTGTGGGACTTAGAGTCCCACAGACACATGATCTTTTTATATATATTTTTTTATATATATATTTTTATCATTATATATTTTTTCATCAACTTATTTTATTGACTAATATTAAAGAAAATCAACTTTTAACAATTTTATCAATTTTTCATTAATATTAAAGAAATTATTGGTTCAAGAAACTTCTGAGTCATAGTGAAATAATTGCAATTTAATTCTACTACACAAGGGGTATATCTCCAAAACAAAAACAGAATTTATGCTTACCTGATAAATTACTTTCTCTTACAGGTGTATTCAGTCCACGGATTCATCCTTACTTGTGGGATATTCTCAATCCCTACAGGAAGTGGCAAAGAGAGCACACAGCAAAGCTGTCCATATAGCTCCCCTCAGGCTCCGCCCCCCCCAGGTCATTCGACCGACGGTTAGGAGAAAAAGGAGAACCATAGTGTGCAGTGGTGACTGTAGTTATTGTAAATTAAATTTGAACCTGACAAATATCAGGGCGGGCCGTGGACTGAATACACCTGTAAGAGAAAGTAATTTATCAGGTAAGCATAAATTCTGTTTTCTCTTACTTGGTGTATTCAGTCCACGGATTCATCCTTATTTGTGGGATACCAATACCAAAGCAATAGGACACGGATGAAGGGAGGGAACAAGTCAGGTAACCTAAACGGAAGGCACCACTGCTTGAAAAACCTTTCTCCCAAAAACGGCCTCCGAAGAAGCAAAAGTATCGAATTTGTAAAATTTGGCGAATGTATGCAGTGAAGACCAAGTCGCTGCCTTACAAATCTGATCAACAGAAGCCTCATTCTTGAAAGCCCATGTGGAAGCCACAGCTCTGGTGGAATGAGCCGTAATTCGTTCAGGAGGCTGCTTACCAGCAGTCTCATAAGCCAATCGGATGATGCTTTTCAGCCAGAATGAAAGAGAGGTAGCAGTCGCTTTCTGACCTCTCCTCTTACCAGAATACACAACAAACAAGGATGATGTTTGTCTGAAATCTTTAGTTGCTTTTAAATAGAACTTTAAAGCACGAACCACATCAAGATTGTGCAACAGTCGTTCCTCCTTAGAAACTGGATTAGGACACAGAGAAGGAACAATGATTTCCTGGTTAATATTCTTATTAGAAACCACCTTTGGAAGGAAACCAGGTTTAGTACGCAAAACAACCTTATCTGTATGGAACACCAGATAGGGTGAATCACACTGTAAAGCAGATAGTTCTGAAACTCTTCGAGCAGAAGAAATAGCTACTAAAAACAAAACTTTCCAAGATAATAACTTGATATCTATGGAATGCAAAGGTTCAAACGGAACCCCTTGAAGAACTAAATTTAAACTCCATGGAGTAGACACAGGTCTATAGACAGGTTTGATTCTAACTAAAGCCTGTGCAAACGCCTGAACGTCTGGTACAGCTGCTAAACGCTTGTGTAACAGAATAGACAGAGCAGATATCTGTCCCTTTAAGGAACTAGCTGACAGACCTTTCTCCAAACCTTCCTGGAGAAAAGACAATATCCTTGGAATCCTAACTTTACTCCACGAGTAACCCTTGGATTCACACCAACAAAGATATTTCCGCCATATCTTATGGTAAATTTTCCTGGTGACAGGCTTTCTGGCCTGTATCAGAGTATCTATAACTGATTCAGAGAAACCCCGCTTAGCTAGGATTAAGCGTTCAATCTCCAAGCAGTCAGTTGCAGAGAAACTAGATTTGGATGCTTGAAAGGACCTTGGATTAGCAGATCCTGTCTCGATGGCAGTTTCCATGGTGGGACCGATGACATGCCCACTAGGTCTGCATACCAAGTCCTGCGTGGCCACGCAGGCGCTATCAGAATTACCGAAGCCTTCTCCTGTTTGATTCTGGCTATTAGCTGAGGGAGAAGAGGAAACGGTGGAAAGACATAAGCTAGACTGAATGACCACCTTGGGATCCCTGGATCTGGATCCATAAAGGGGAAGTTTGGTGTTCTGACGGGACGCCATCAGATCCAACTCTGGAATGCCCCAAAGCTGAGTTAATTGGGCAAAAACCTCCGGGTGGAGTTCCCACTCCCCCGGATGGAAAGTCTGACGACTTAGAAAATCCACCTCCCAGTTGTCTACTCCTGGGATGTGAATTGCAGATAGATGGCAGGAGTGATCCTCCGCCCATTTGATAATCTTGGATACTTCCTTCATCGCTAGGGAACTCTTTGTTCCCCCCTGATGATTGATGTACGCCACAGTCGTGATGTTGTCCGACTGAAATCTGATGAATTTGGCCTCTGCTAGTTGAGGCCACGCCTGGAGCGTATTGAATATCGCTCTCAGCTCCAAAATGTTTATCGGGAGAAGAGATTCTTCCAGAGACCATAGTCCCTGAGCCTTCAGGGAGTTCCAGACCGCGCCCCAGCCTACCAGACTGGCATCGGTCGTGACAATGATCCACTCCGGTCTGCGGAAACTCATTCCCCGAGACAGGTGATCTTGAGACAACCACCAGAGAAGAGAGTCTCTGGTTGTTTGGTCCATTTGAATTTGTGGAGATAAATCTGCGTAATCTCCATTCCACTGTTTGAGCATGCACAGTTGCAGTGGTCTGAGATGGATTCGGGCGAAAGGGACTACGTCCATTGCCGCAACCATTAAACCAATTACTTCCATGCACTGAGCCACGGAAGGCCGAGGAATGGAATGAAGAACTCGGCAAGTATTCAACAGTTTTGACTTCCTGACCTCTGTCAGAAATATTTTCATATCTACCGAGTCTATTAATGTTCCCAGAAAGGGAACCCTTGTGAGCGGGGACAGAGAACTCTTTTCTACGTTCACCTTCCACCCGTGAGACCTTAGAAAGGCCAGAACGATGTCTGTATGAGCCTTGGCTCTGTGAAAGGCCGACGCCTGAATTAAAATGTTGTCTAGGTAAGGTGCTACTGCAATGCCCCGTGGTCTTAGTACCGCTAGAAGGGACCCTAGCACCTTTGTGAAAATTCTGGGAGCTGTGGCCAATCCGAAAGGAAGGGCCACGAACTGGTAATGTGTGTCCAGAAAGGCGAACCTTAGGAACTGATGGTGATCTTTGTGGATAGGTATATGTAGGTATGCATCCTTTAGATCCACGGTAGTCATATATTGACCTTCCTGGATCATCGGCAAAATTGTCCGAATGGTTTCCATCTTGAAAGACGGAACTCTGAGGAATTTGTTTAGAATTTTTAGATCCAGGATTGGCCTGAAAGTTCCTTCCTTTTTGGGAACTACAAACAGGTTTGAGTAAAAGCCCAGTCCTTGTTCTGCAATTGGAACTGGGTGTATCACTCCCATTCTTAGTAGATCTTCTACACAGCGTAAGAATGCCTGTTTCTTTGTTTGGTCTGAAGACAAACGAGAAATGTGGAACCTTCCCCTTGGGGGAGAGTCCTTGAATTCTAAAAGATACCCCTGAGCAACTATTTCTAATGCCCAGGGATCCGGAACGTCTCTTGCCCAAGCCTGAGTAAAGAGAGAGAGAGTCTGCCCCCTACCAGATCCGGTCCCGGATCGGGGGCTACCCCTTCATGCTGTTCTTCTTAGAGCGGCAAAGAGAATGACTGGGGGGGCGGAGCCTGAGGGGAGCTATATGGACAGCTTTGCTGTGTGCTCTCTTTGCCACTTCCTGTAGGGATTGAGAATATCCCACAAGTAATGATGAATCCGTGGACTGAATACACCAAGTAAGAGAAAATCGTACTAACACTACATATATATATAAACCCAATCACTCTAAAAGGTTTTAGCATTTATTTGCGCCCCATACTCCTTAATCTCTTCTATCTATACAACCAAGCACTCTACTGGCCTTACTCACTGCAGTACTTACTATTCCTGCTGCAGATACTGCTATCTATACAACCAAGCACTCTACTGGCCTTACTCACTGCAATGCTTACTATTCCTTCTGCAGATACCACTACCAATAAACCAAGCACTCTACTGGCCTTACTCGCTGCAGTACTCCCTATTCTTGCTGCAGATACCGCTAACTATACAACCAAGCACTCTACTGGCCTTACTCACTACAATACTTACTATTCCTGCTGCAAATACCGCTACCTATACAACCAAGCATTCTAGTGGCCTTACTCGCTGCAGTACTTACTATTCCTGCTGCAAATACTGCTACCTATACAACCAAGCACTCTACTGGCCTTACTCACTGCAGTACTTGCTATTCCTGCTGCAGATACCTCTACCTATACACCAAGCACTCTACTGGCCTTACTTACTGCAGTACTTACTATTCCTGCTGCAGATACTGCTATATATACAACCAAGCACTTTACTGGCCTTACTCACTACAATACTTACTATTCCTGCTGCAGATACCACTACCTATACAACCAAGCACTCTACTGGCCTTACTTACTGCAGTACTTACTATTCCTGCTGCAGATACTGCTACCTATACAACCAAGTACTCTACTGGCCTTACTTACTGCAGTACTTACTATTCCTGCTGCAGATAACGCTACCTATACAACCAAGCACTCTACTGGCCTTAGTCACTGCAGTACTTACTATTCATGCTGCAGATACCACTACCAATACACCAAGCACTCTACTGGCCTTACTCGTTGCAGTACTTACTATTCCTGCTGCAGATACTGCTACCTATACAACCAAGCACTCTACTGGCCTTACTCACTACAATACTTACTATTCCTGCTGCAAATACCGCTACCTATACAACCAAGCATTCTAGTGGCCTTACTCGCTGCAGTACTTACTATTCCTGCTGCAAATACTGCTACCTATACAACCAAGCACTCTACTGGCCTTACTCACTGCAGTACTTGCTATTCCTGCTGCAGATACCTCTACCTATACACCAAGCACTCTACTGGCCTTACTTACTGCAGTACTTACTATTCCTGCTGCAGATACTGCTATATATACAACCAAGCACTTTACTGGCCTTACTCACTACAATACTTACTATTCCTGCTGCAGATACCACTACCTATACAACCAAGCACTCTACTGGCCTTACTTACTGCAGTACTTACTATTCCTGCTGCAGATACTGCTACCTATACAACCAAGTACTCTACTGGCCTTACTTACTGCAGTACTTACTATTCCTGCTGCAGATAACGCTACCTATACAACCAAGCACTCTACTGGCCTTAGTCACTGCAGTATTTACTATTCATGCTGCAGATACCACTACCAATACACCAAGCACTCTACTGGCCTTACTCGTTGCAGTACTTACTATTCCTGCTGCAGATACTGCTACCTATACAACCAAGCACTATACTGGCCTTACTCACTTCAATACTTACTATTCCTGCTGCAGATACCACTACCTATACAACCAAGCACTCTACTGGCCTTACTTACTTCAGTACTTACTATCCCTGCTGCAGATACCGCTACCTATACAACCAAGCACTCTTCTGGCCTTACTTACTGCAGTACTTACTATTCCTGCTGCAGATACCGCTACCTATACAACCAATCACTCTACTGGCCTTACTCACTTCAATACTTACTATTACTGTTGCAGATACTGCTACCTATACAAACAGGCAGTCTACTGGCTTTACTCACTGCAATACTTACTATTCCTGCTGCAGATACCTCTACCTATACAACCAAGCACTCTACTGGCCTTACTCACTGCAATACTTACTATTCCTGCTGCAGATACTGCTACCTATACAGCCAAACACTCTACTGACCTTACTCACTGCAATACTTACTATTCCTGCTGCAGATAACTACCTATACAACAAGCACTCTACTGGACTTACTCACTGCAGTACTTACTATTCCTGCTGCAGATACCGCTACCTATACAACCAAGCACTCTACTGGCCTTACACACTGCAGTACTTACTATTCCTGCTGCAGATACCGCTACCTATACAACCAAGCACTCTACTGGCCTTAGTCACTGCAGTACTTACTATTCCTGCTGCAGGTACTGCTACCTATACAGCCAAACACTCTACTGACCTTACTCACTGCAATACTTACTATTCCTGCTGCAGATAACTCTACCTATACAACAAGCACTCTACTGGCCTTACTCACTGCAGTACTTACTATTCCTGCTGCAGATACCGCTACCTATACAACCAAGCACTCTACTGGCCTTACTCACTGCAGTACTTACTATTCCTGCTGCAGATACCGCTACCTATACAACAAGCACTCTACTGGCCTTACTCGCTGCAGTACTTACTATTCCTGCTGCAGATACCGCTACCTATACAGCCAAACACTCTACTGACCTTACTCACTGCAGTACTTACTATTCCTGCTGCAGATAACTCTACCTATACAACAAGCACTCTACTGGCCTTACTCACTGCAGTACTTACTATTCCTGCTGCAGATACCGCTACCTATACAACCAAGCACTCTACTGGCCTTACTCACTGCAGTACTTACTATTCCTGCTGCAGATACCGCTACCTATACAACCAAGCACTCTACTGGCCTTACTCACTGCAGTACTACATTGGCTTACCACAGTTTGCAATGTGTTATTGTGAAACTGGACAGAAGAGGGCAGCTTCGCTGTATTCAGCAATTCATTAGCGTATTTGTTCTTGAGCTAAACGGGAGTACTTTCATTTGTTGCAACTTTTAATAAAAAGGGACAAGAAATCCCAAATGTTTATTTCATGATTCAGATAGACTTTTAAAAGTATTCTAATTAATTTCTATTATCAAGTTAGTTTTGTTCTCATAGTATTCTTTGTTGAAGATCATACATAGGTAGGGAGCGTGCACGTGTTTGGAGCACTGAACAACAGACATTTGTGAAAACAAAAATGCTGCCATATAGTGCTCCAGAAACATGCACACTTCTGAGCTTACCTTATGCTTTTCAAAAAAGAATACTAAAAGAACAAAAAAAAATTTATTGAAGTATATATCGAAGCAGGCTTTATAAATCTGAGATCTGTTATATACCGCAATAAAGAATGTTCACTACCAACATCCTGCGAGTACAATTCATTTAGTAGAAGTGCTGTAGTTGTCGGTACTATATTGATGTGTGCTCTTTACCCTTGAGGTTGATGAAAGTCCGGATGACTTATTGAGAACTAGTGAAGGCAAGAACAGCTCAGCCTCATCCCTGATGTGGAACAGCGCCGGTCATTAGACACAGACCAGGAGCTTTATCTGATGTGTGGCTTACAGGTACTGCAAAGTCTGGGGTCTGTTTTGTGCTCCATTCATAGCCCTGAAATACCATCCCTTGTTCAGTATTAATTTGTAATATAGTGTGATTAGTCTTACTGTCTGTCCCCTGAATTACGCATATTCTAACATAAATATCCTGAATGTATGGAAAGAAATAACAATTAGCATAGCAGTAACTTCCAATTCAACAGAACCTCACTGTAACATTTAAATACACAAACAAGTTATGTCAGGTTATTTCTTAAAACATCAAAAGCAAATTGGAAAATATATACACATTGCTATTTCTTCTATTTTGCTCAAGGAATACGGAAATATTATTACTTTAAGATTTAGATCACTGGGTACTAACCAGAGAACACTCTACCCCACAAGATCTTTCCTCGTATAAAAAGTTATGACATTTTGTGCAGCAGTTAGGGCTATAGAATAGTCTAAAAACTCCCATATTGATATATGTGAAACTTTACATTTTGTCATTTTTTGAGAGGTATTTAGTAGATTTTAAGTGCAACAATTCACCAATCCTAAAGAGGACATAGTTGATTAATCTAAAGTGGTCTACATACATATCTACCACTTTATTGCTGGACAAAAAAAAAAAAAGTTAAAATTCCTTTAACTAGAAAATCTTGGTTTATAAAATGTTAACTGTTGTCCATTTTAGTCACATCTAGTTCTTAAAGGGACATAAAACCCCAAAATTTTCTTTCATGATTCAGATAGAGAATACAATTTTAAACAACTTTCTAATGTACTTCTATTATCTAATTTGTTTTATTCTCTTGGTATCATTTGTTGAAGGAGCAGCAATGCACTACTGGTTTCTAACTTAAGACATGGGTGAGCCAATGAAAACCGGTATTTATATGCAGCAACCAATCAGCAGCTAGAACCAAGGTTCTTTGCTGCTCATGAACTTGCCTAGATAAACCTTTCAGCAAAGGATAACAAGGGAAGGAAGCAAATTAAATAATAGAAGTAAATTAGAAAGTTGTTTAAAATTGTATTCTCTATCTGAATCATGAAATAAAATTTTGGGGTTTTATGTCCCTTTAATAAACATTCTCCTTTTTTTGTAATGGCTACATGGTATTAAGTTAGAATCTTCACTTTGTGAACAAATTTAGATGCAATATATATGTTTAACAACTAAGAAATATATAAAATAGCATACAAATCTAAGATCTACATTGCATATTTTTACCATTTTAACTGCGCAATGACAAAACTCTGTTATTACATACTTTGATGTCTTCAATATTGGCTGCCTGGAGTTTTTCTCTAAAATGAGTATCTGTTTCAAGGACTTCAACGACTTCCCTGAGATATCGATTATAGTAAAGTCCAGTGTCCTAGAAAAATTAAGGAAGTTGATAAGTTAATGATTTTTAAAGTTTGATACAGAAAATCACCAAAAAATATTCTACCACCACCACCACCACCTGGTTATATTTTTAAAACAAAATGTATCTACAAATGAATTTTGCTAAATTTAAAAAGCTCACAGACATACGTTTTTGAGAAAACATAACCTTGGTATTTATGTCCTCTCTCAAATATTTTTTTTTTGTATTCATCAGAAATTAATCGTTTGTTACAAAGAGATCAACAAACAAAAAACAAATGCTTTTTAAAAAAATAAATAAAATAAAACTTGTAAAAATATCTCGCTGAAAACGTTGCAACAGCTTTATAATGTCCCAACCGTTGATGTCTCATTATGTTAAACAAGTTCCACTGTGAAAAATCTCTTTCTCAATAAATAACCAGCAATTACAATCTGCTGGCTAGCGCTGCGTGACTTATCCCTTTCACTGCGCTAGTTCTCATGCCGTGTCTGACTGCATGAGAATGAGGCTCCAATTGGAGCCTATGAAAGCGCAAAGCTTCCATGCAATGCATTGCACCTAACTTGTAATCCCAGCGCACATTTGTGTGCACTGGTATAACTAAGTGGAGGGCAAATATCGCTTTTGCGGAAGCAATATTTTGCGCTCCATTTATAATCTAGCCCAAAATGCATGTAATGTTTAATATCCCTTGAAGACAATGTCTTTAAATTTTAAAAAGGTAGCCTTAGCATTTGAGATAATCTTGTAAAAAACAAGGTTCGGGAAGGTTCACCACCACTAGTACATGGTTTCAAATGTTTTGTTAAAACTCTACAAATCATAAAGAGCTCATTAGCTTTAATACGGTTTAAATCATAAAATGGAATAAACGACTTGATGTCATATATTAATAAAGAACGTGATGTTATTTTACATTCTCTGGGAACTGCATAATCTTTAACTGACTGGTCGTCTGTTTATTTTGACTGGAATCTTGCAAGATTTTTCATCATTATATAGCTGAGTACATAACTGTACTATTTGGGTGTAACTTTGTATTCAGTACAGAAAAGATTTTGCCAGTTGTTAAAAAGGTCATTTAAGGATGCAAATAATTAACAAACATTGTCTTAAAGAACATTTCAGAAATACTTTGAATAGAAACAGGAAGTGCCCTTAACCAGAAGATCATCTCAATGTACTTTGTTCTTTGCATTTTTCTAAGCACATCATCATCTGAACAAGGACAGAATTTGTATAGTAAGAGCTTCCCTGATGTACTGAGAATGTCACAGATTTTAAGGTCCCCTAGTCACAGTAAAATAGTTTCTTAAGGAGACCGTCTAATGGAAGAATGAGGTTAGTGCAACCAATTTTTGCATTACTGACCTTAGATAACTACAACCCGGATTACACATGGAGCACTACAATGCAAGTCTTACAGAACATGAATATCTCATGTTAAATCCATAGCACTACCATATCACTTGCAATTGTTTGTGCTCAAATAAGCACTAGCAGCAGTTGTTGTTTTTGTGCTGTGTGATAGTTTTGTGGGCAGAGCACACTAATATTGAAAACAGTCGTTTGGGATAGCACAATGACTTGCACTGGCCTAAAAGTAAATACTCCCAACATAAATGATCCTCCATCCATAACATTTTCCTCTTAAACTTAGATACCCCAACACAAAGCCCTCCCACAGCTGCAACCCCCAACTGCTAAGACCCCTTATAATCTAAATATTTTAATGTAGAATTTTAAGTTTCAATTATTTTTTAAATTTTTTGAGCTTTTAACTTTATTAAGGCGAATCTACATATTACAAAATATAAGAAGACATAAAAATCAAACGACAAACAACAAGTTTAATAGTTTTAAAAAGACATTGAATACAAAATATCCATCAAGTTAGTAATGCCCCAATTGTGTCTTATGTCTAAAGTGTTTTGCGTTCGTTTAAACAATCATGGTATTGAGCAAAACAGTTGATTACATAGCAATGTCTGTGTGGATAATTAGGTGGAGTTGCCTCCCCAACCAAATATATAATCTATATTTGCCAAATAGTACATACATCAGCAAGTGTAAATAAGCAATACGTGCTTTACAAATAACCTATTTCTTGATGGGCTACAAATCATCAGGTTGGGGGGGGGGGGGGATATAAAGCTGTTGTGACTATTGTAGGCTCATTGTGTGTATTTAATATCTAAAATATAAGAGTTCCAGATTTCAGCAATTAAAATATATTTCTCTCTCGCGTCTCGTACAATAAAACCATATTCCTCATGTGATGAGAGTGGGAAGTGACGTCACCAGATGGGGGCGTGGTTTAGGGCCGTTATTGTCTATGTCGCAGTTACCAAGTTAGATGTGTTGTACAAGCTGTATACTTCAATGCTCTGTAATAAAATAGTGTTGTACCTTCTATGCTGTGTCCTGCATCTCATGACATAGAAACATAGAATTTGACGGTAGATAAGAACCAAAAAGGCCCATCAAGTCTACCCATATTACATGTTACTTTTTCCTTAGGATAGCCTTATGCATGTCCCAGGCATTTTTAAATTCCTTTACAGTCTTTGTGTTTACCACCTCAAAAGGAGGTTTATTCCATGAATCCACCACCCTTTCTGTAAAAAAATGCTTCATGGTGTCAGAAGTACTTGCCTGTGCTTCTGTTTCCTGATTAATGACAATGTCGAAGTTTACCCCACCTGAGCCTTTTGATTTCTCTCAGCCTGCAGCTTGGCCCACATGGCGTCAGCGGTTTCAACGCTTCAGGATTGCTTCTAAGCTGGACAAGGAGAGTGGTGAAGTACAAGTTAATTCTCTTTTATACTCTATGGGGAAAGATGTGGAGCCAGTGTTAAATGCCTTTACTTTCCAAGAAGAATTTGCCTTTGAAATAGTTATGAACAAACTCAGTGCTCACTTTGTTCCCAAAAGAAATGTGATTCATGAGAGGGCTTGTTTTCACAAACGTGCTCAGCGTGTGGGAAAATCTGTGGAGTCATTTGTGCGCAGCCTGTATGAACTAGCTAAATTCTGTGAGTTCGGTGTTGCTAAAGAGGAGCAAATTAGAGACAGAATAGTCATAGGAATTGCAGATGCTGAAGTCTCACTAAAGCTACAGTTGGAGGCTTTGGATGGGGCTATTAGGATGGCCCGCCAGAGTGAACTGGTGTAAAAGCAAAGTGCTGATCTGAAGTCCAAGAGTATTGTGGATGAAGTGCAGCAGTTCAGGAGAGCTGCTAGTGAAAGGCACAGTGTGAGCAGTAGACCAAGGGCAACAAATAGGCCCAGAAGCGGATGGGCATAGAATGCTCGCTGCATGCGGTGTAAACGTACCCATGATCAGAGTGTCGTATGCCCTGCTAAAGACAAAAGATGTAGAAAATGTAACCGAATGGGCCATTTTGAAGTGGCGTGTTAAACTTAATACATTAAGGAGATGCAGGTGGATAGTGACCAGGAGGGTCAAGAAGTGTCCTTTGTAGGGTCTGTTGTTGAACGGTCTGGTTCAGATGAAGATTGGCGGGTTACTCTTACTGTAATGGGAGCCAAAGTTGCCTTTAAGATTGACACAGGAGCAGACATCACTGTTATGTCCCTTGCAGCATTTATAAAACTGCCTCGACAGCCTCAGCTGGCGAAAGTTACAACAAGAGTTCATAGTCCTGGTGGCCGCATCGATTGTGCGGGGACATTTCTTGCCAGCTGCGAGTACAAGCAGAGGAAATTCACCATGTGGGTACATGGGATTAGAGGTCAGTGTGTTAACAACCTATTGAGCAGAAAAGCAGCCTGTGGTTTGGGCCTGGTCGCCAGAGTGAATGAGATTTCAGAAGACATGTTTGGTGAATTGGGCCTACTGAATTGCAACCCAGTCCGAATATCACTTAAAGGTGACGCAGTCCCATACAGCATTACCACTCCTCTTAGAATTCCATTCCCGCTCATGCCTCAAGTGGAGAAGGAACTTCTGCGTATGAAGAATATGGGAGTTATTGAAGAGGTTGTTGAAGCAACTGACTGGTGTGCCCCCATTGTGCCTGTTGCGAAGAAATACGGGAAGGTACGCATCGAAAAGGCTGAATAAGGCGGTAAAGAGAGAGAGATATGTGCTGCCGACACTTGAAGACATAGCTCCGAAATTGGCTGGGGTGAAGTTCTTCTCAACTCTGGATGCTTCCAGTGGCTTATGGCAGATACCTCTAGATTCAAAGTGGTGCAAACGTACTACCTTCATTACACCGGTAGGTCGGTTTTGCTTCTGCAGACTCCCCTTCGGGATATCCTTTGCTCCTGAAATCTTTCAAAGAGAGATGAGTTCTCTCCTAAGGGACCACAAGGGCACGGCAGTCGTCATGGACGACATTTTGGTGTATGGGTCTACATTGGATGAACATGATCAGCGATTGAGCTGTGTGCTGCAGACCATTAATGAGTGCCTTGCTGCAGTTTGGGCCTTTGAGCCCTTCCAGTGTTACCTAGTGGGTTTAGAGAAATTTAGTCTGGAGACTGACCATAAACCACTAGTCCCTATAATCAACTCCTATGATATTGACAAAACACCCCTAAGATGCCAGAGACTTCTGATGAGGCTGCTATGGTTCAACGTTCAGACAGTGCATATGCCGGGGAAACAACTGGTGGTGGCAGATACACTTTCCAGGCTCCTGCTGGCTGCTGCTGAAGAATCTTCAACGGAATCAGATGTGAAAGTGTATGTAGATACAGTTCTGGCATCCAAATCCATTTTGTCAGGGAAGCTAGAGCAAATAAGAAAGGAGACATATTTAGATACTGACCTTCAAGAAGTTATTAGCCCGAGAGCTGGGCAGCCTGGATGTCTTTAAGTTCTTACCAGTCAGAAAGGTCGCAGCTCACGGAGCTGGATGGGTTGGGGCTGTTCCAGGACCGCATTGTTATTCCTGTTAGCATGCGGCAGGAGATGTTAAGCTGGATTCATGATGGCCACTTGGGCATTACAAAGTGCAGAGAAAGGGCAGCTACGGCAGTATGGTGGCCTGGCATCAGTTCTGACATTGCAAGCCATGTGTCAAAATGTGCCTTTTGCCAGGAACGCCGGCCTACTCAGAAAAGGGAGCCCTTGATTTCTACTCCACTGCCTGCAGGCCCATGGCAGAAAAAAGCTGCTGATTTGTGCGAACTGCACGGGGAAAAGTACCTAGTCGTGATTGACTACTATTAGAGATATTTGGAGACTGCACCCTTGAATGAGATCACAAGTCAAGCCGTTATTACTCGTCTCAAGAGCTTGTTCGCCCAGTGGGGCATACCAATGGAGTTAGTGAGTGATAACGGAATGCAGTTTGCTTCCACGGAGTTCAGTTCTTTCAGCAGTGAATATGATTTCATCCATTCTACGTTGAGTCCACATTACCCGCAGACAAATGGAATGGCTGAAAAGGCAGTTCAAACAACAAAGTTAATTTTGAAGCAATCTGAGCCATACCTAGCCCTCTTGGCCTATAGGGCGACTCCCATTCAAGCCACGAGTTTAGGCCCGGCACAGCTGATGCTAGGACGTCAGATTCACACCACTTTACCTTCTATGGGTGTCGTCCAGCCAACTAGCTCTGTTCCTTGGGACGAGGTCCTTAAAAGGAATGAAGAGGCTAAAAGGGGCCATCGATTCTTCTACGACAGGAAATACTCTGTGAGGCCCTTGCAGGAGCTGAATGTGGGGCAAAGTGTCAGAGTTAAACTGGATGATGAGAAGAAATGGAAGACACCTGCCACGGTAATTGGACACTCTCCAGAACAAGGTCTTATATAGTCCTTACTGATGGAGGGACAGTCACACGTCGAAATCGATGACATCTTCAGCCAGTACCTGAGAGTTTGGGACTGGATGCCTCAGTACCACTGCTGGTGGGATCCCCTGTTTTAAGAGGGGTGCCTTCCCCTCAGCAAGATCACAACGGGGATACTTCTTTGCTTTCAGCACACTCTCAATCACCTTCTTCTGTATCAGAGGACAGTTAATGTAAAATTACATCAAGTGGAACGGTGGTGAAACTTCCAGCCCGATATTGAGATAGGCACTAGTTAGAGTAGTGACCGGAAGTATGGGCAGAATAATCCCATGGTCACTGTGGACTAGGGTAGTCTACCCCGATGTTCAAGTCAGGATTGTATTTCATGTTGTTTTTTTTTTGTATACTAAACAAAACTATTTCTGTATGCTTCTTGTATACCTTGTTATTTGATGTATTAAAAAAATTAAAAGCGTAAAAATCCACCGAGATTCTTTTTGTAAAAGGAGTTTGGCCTTGTCTCCCCCTCTGGTTAATCTAGGGACATGATCAATAATGACATACCTAAGATTTTCCACCGTATGGCCAGCCACAGCAAAATGCCTAGCCACAGGCTGATCAGATTCCTTTTTGTCAATAGCAGCCCTAATGGCAGTGCGATGGTTGGCCATACGGATACGTAGGTTGTCAATAGTTTTGCCCACATAATACAATCCACATGGCCAATGAATAAGATAGACAACGTATTTGGTGGGATTTTACGCTTGACACCCATAGGGTTAAATGTAAACTTTGATTGGCACTGTTTCCTTTAAGTAGGGTATTATACCCATGCTGCAATGTTTCTTTTAGTGATTTTGTAGTACTAGATATTATGCTATGTCTATTATATTGTATTCATTCTTAGCCTTCCAATGCAGTTAGCATTACTGGTGATTAGGCTATTATTGTCTATAATATTATTACATAATAATATTACAGATAGGTTATTTGTACTATGTCATTCACATAACTTTGATGTATTTAATATTCTGTTGCTGTATATATCCCAAACAGGTAGCGTTATCCGGTCTCTATGGCAACCTTTGGCACTGTAACTCTGTGCAGATGGGCGGGCCAGCTAGTTCGGGGTCTATCGCTCTGGTTAGTAGAGGGACGCGACTTCCGGTTACCATGGCAACCCCCGGACCTGCGCAGTGGTGCAGGTAGGACGCCATGGTTGCTTCCGGTTTCGTCGCTTGCACTTCGTGGAGGGAAAGTTTATTTATTTCACTCTTTGGGGAGTTTTAAACATGGTCTGAGGACAGGGCTAATTACCCAGAAACTTTACTATATTTGTATTAAATTACTACATTTTGCAAGACCCGGAGAGTGCGTCCTTTATTATTTTCTATTGCCTGACTTTGATGCACCCCGGGCAGATCCACGTATACCCCAACCCTAACCCTAACCCAAACATTTTCTTTCATGATTCAGATCGAGCATACCATTTTAAACAATTTTCTATTTTAATTATACTATCTAATTTGCTTTATACTCTAAGTATCCTTTGTTGAAAAGAATACCTAAGTAGGCTCTGGAGCTGGGAGCTAGCTGCTGATTGGTGGCTGCACATATATGCCTCTTGTAGTTAGTTTACTGACAAGTTCAGCTAGCTCCCAGTAGTGCATTGCTGTTCGTTCAATAAAGGATACCAAGAGAATGAAGCAACATTGATAATATAAGTAAAATGGAAAGCTGTTAAAAATTGTATTCTCTATGTGAATCATGAAAGCAACATTTTGGGGTTCATGTTCTTTTAATTTTGACTTTTGTGCCAATTTAATACAAAAATGTCACTCACGAACAAATCAGAGACTCTCTTTAAAGGGATAGTAAACACCAAAAATGTTATTGTCTTAAAAGATAGATAATTTCTTTATTTCCCATTCCCCTGTTTTGCATAACCAACACGATTAATATACTTTTTACCTCTGTAATTACCTTGTATCTAAGCCTCTGCAGACTGCCCCTTATCTCAGTTAACTTAATATACTTTTTACCTCTGCGATTACCCTGTATCTAAGCCTCTGCAGACTGCCCCTTATCTCAGTTATATGAATATACTTTTTACCTCTGTGATTACCCTGTATCTAACCCTCTGCAGACTGCCACTTATCTCAGTAATATTAATATACTTTTTACCTCTGTGATTACCTTGTATCAAAGCCTCTGTAGACTGCCCCCTTATCTCAGTTCTTTTGGCAGACTTGCATTTTAGCCAATCGGCACTGACTCTTAAATAACTCCACTTGCATGAGCACGTTATTTATATGAAACACATGAACTAACGACCTCTAGCTGTGAAAACTGTAAAATGCATTCAAATAAGAGGCGGTCATTAATGGCTTATAAATTAGCATATGAGCCTACCTAGGTTTAGTTTTCAAATAAAAATACCAAGAGAACAAAGCAAAATTGATGATAAAAGTAAATTATAAAGTTGTTTAAAATGACATGCCCTATCTGAATCATGAAAGTTTGGACTTTACTATCTCTTTAGGTCCATCTCAAGATACCAGTTCTAATCCCTTCCCACATAATATGTATGTAATATCACACAGCTATGAAACTTAGCAAATGCTACATGCAACATTTTTTCTGCACTAAAAAAAAATATTACAAAAACGAGGCTGGAGCTGTATGACGTTGCAGCTCTACACGCCTGTAACAATGCAAAACACCAGTTACGCAATTCTGCAACAAATCCCTTTGAACAAGCACTGCAGAAGGAAAAGAGAAGCTGCCCTGTCTTGGTCCTTTTTTTCTTAAAGAGACATTATAGTGTAGAAATGAAATGCTTGTTAGACTATGTCATGTTGTCACTACTCACTACCATAAAAGGGATTAAACACAAACTCCCACTTGGCTTTGTTCAGCTTGGGGAACTGCGATGCTTGTTGTCCCAAGCGGAATTTTAACCATGTGTTTAACCCCTTTGTACCAGGGTGAATACTGCACAAATTACATGTTCCAATCAATTAAAACATGTAACTTTTCCACTACCATTGTATTAATGCTAGCCCCTGCAAAAGGGTTAAACACATGGCTAAAGTCCCATTTAGTAGATGCCGTGCTCAGTGGAGCAGCTGTTTTCGGACTTTATGCTTTAACCCTTGCACAAAAATTAAAAAAGAAAAAAAAAAGGCCAGCATTGGTTTAATAATGAAAGGCTGTAATGCATTAAAGCAGTTTATTTTTGCACAGTATGTTCTTTCAATTCCATATAATGTGACAACGTTGTGCACTAACTGCAAGATGAAATAACATTAGCCAGAGCAAGTGATAATGGATCAGAAGGAATTTAGCATTTAATATATCTGGCCCATATAGAAGGATGATAGTAAATTAATATGGACAATGTATATGGCCGTTTTTAGTTTAAAAAAATAATTTGTGTTGAAGGTTATGAGATAACACCTTTAAGTGATTAAATACCTTTATAATACTGTAAAATATTTTGTATCGTTTTGCAAAGTTTTTTTTACTACTTATAATTATTTTATGTTATCTTATAAATTAAATTAATTTTATATTATCTTACAATGTTTACTGTCCCTTTAAAGTTGGCATTTTAAATTATTAGTGATCTACTCATATTTTTAGTACAATTACAAGCACAGCCTACAAATAAGTAACAAATATACGGCACATGAAGCAGTTAATTTGCCATTTGTTAATCTAAACACGGTTAATGGCAAAGACATTTAAATCACAGCTTATCAGACAGCACTAATGACTCTCCCATATGCTCTCTGTAATGCTCCCTGCCGGTCTGTGCTGATGGAAGCGCATCACATGACACGTATATGGAAATAAACAGCAGACTAATTGCGTGGATGATTTTTTTTTCATTCAGAGAATCTAAGTTTAAATTGAACTGTGTCCGTTCTGCAATACAAAAGGTTCAGTTTTGTGCACGTAAATATGTTTAATGGATTCATTTGTATGTGTCGCATGCAGTGCAGTGTCGTCAGCAGCTGACTAAAAAGGATGTGAGGGTCATTTGAATTTACAAGTTCATATTAAATAAATGTTGGGGGGGGGTTAAAAGGCTTCAATAAATGAGTCATATCACTGAGCTTAACAACGCAAGTGCTCAAGGAGAAAAGTATATCTGGCCTCTTATGTAATAATCCTATCCATAACAACTGCATGTCTGTGCTGTGCCTGGTGAATGAAGTACACCAGGCACACACACTGTACACATATATACAGGTAGCCCTCAGTTTACGCCGGGGTTAGGTTCCAGAAGGAATGGTTGTAAATCGAAACCGTTGTAAATTGAACCCCAGTTTATAATGTAAGTCAATGGCAAGTGAGGGAGTTAGATTCCAGGCCCCTCTCAAAATTGTCATAAGTAACACCTAATACATTATTTTTAAAGCTTTGAAATGAAGACTTTAAATGCTAAACAGCATTATAAACCTAATAAAATAATCACACAACACAGAATATATAATTAAACTAAGTTAAATGAACAAAAACATTTGCTAAACAGCATTATAAACCTAATAAAATAATCACACAACACAGACTTCACTTGCATTTTCTGCAAACAGTTCTTTCTATGCATTCCAATCTGGACTGATTTATAGACAGGAAGATCTTGTTCCTTTGGAATCTGCTCGATAGCTCAGGTCTGGTTAAACTGATTAATTTCAGCTTGCTTGGCTTTGCTGCAACACAAGCGGACAGCTCCACCTACTGGCTATTATAATTAATGCACTGCTTCTCAATGCTTTTCAAAAGCAGTCACATGACTAGAAAAAAAGGTTGTTATTCTGAAACGGTGTAAATTGAACCGTTGTAAAAGAAGGCCACCTGTGTATATATATATATATATATATATATATATATATATATATATATATATATATATATATATATATATATATATATACATACACACACACACATATATATATATTAGGGTTGCACCGATACCATTTTTTTAAGACCGAAAACAAGTACCGATACTTTTTTCAAAATACTTGCCGATACCAATTACCAATACTTTTTTAATGTCATGTGACAGTGTCCCAAGCACAATACAGACTAATGATTTTAAGATAGCTTCTTTATAATTATGAAGAACTGTAACTCAAAAGATATTATGAAATAATAAAACAGTTTATTTGCTTGTTGTCACAAAGTTGTAAAAACATTAAGAAATTTCACAGAACATGTTTATAAATAAAAATATTACATTAAAATATATTTATAACAACAACAATAAATAACAAATGTAATATCACAACCAACCAAAAGTGCAATGCAGTAAAAAATATACCAGTGCACTGTTTAAACATGGGGAACAACACTATGGGCTAGCTTACATTTGACATGTAAGCTTTACCAATGCTTATTGCATGTCCAACTCCATTAAAGTCTATTGAGTTGGAAAAGTGACCAGAGCATTGGTAAAGCTTACATATCAAATGTAATCTTAATCTAGTCCTATTTTTGTAAGATGTGTGTTCATAGGATTTAACTTAATTTTTTTCTATGAACACTCTTCCTGCAATTATATAAGCTAAGGATGTTCCTCAGAGTACAGTATGTTTTGAGCATAATTGTGCGAGAGAAGAACTATCAGTATAACAGGCAATATAGAAATTATAATAATTTTTCAAAAGTTAGTAGCAAGTTCTTTTTAAGGAACAGAAGCATCTCTGTATGTTCAGCTATACGTCTGCTCAGTAATGTCGTTTGATGCTAAGCTGAACAGTCTCACTTTCAGCACTACTGCATGGGGCAGAAAGATAATTTTGGGCCATTTTAGCCAGAGCTGGAAAATATTAAAGTTTATTAACTACCCAGTACTTCAGGGCTTTGTCTGAACGAGGTACAGTGATCTCTCTTACGATAATACAATACAACAGCAATTTGTATTGGCAGAACAAAAGTGAACCATTTTTAGTTGAGTCTCCACTACAGCTTAAAATAAATTGGGAACATGCAGTTTGAAAAAACTCCAAGATAGCGTATGGGTAGGAAGTATAGGTATCGGTTTAAGTATTGGTGCATTTGCATGAGTACAAGTACTCATGCAAATACTTGGTATCGGAACCGATACCGATACTAGTATCGGTGCAACCCTAAAATATATATATATATACAGTATATATATATATATATATATATATATACACATACACACACACATACACATATATATATATATATATATATATATATATATATATATATATATATATATATACATACACACACATAATATATATATATATATATATATACACACATACATACATATATATATCATATATATATATATATATATATATATATATTATATATATATATATATATATATATATATATATATATATATATATATATATATATATACATATATATACACATATATATATATATATATATATATATATAATGATAAAAGGCTAGGCAAGCCAAAACGCGTTAGTGTGCCCGCCTGCAGGTCTTTTCGATAAAATTGATTTATGAAATTCATTTTTACAATTTGAAATAAAAGGGAGTTTTTAACATTTTTCTTACTATGGATATATATATATATATAGATATATATATATAGATATATATATAGATATATATATAGATATAGATATATATATACACATACACACACACACACACACATTATCGGAAGGGGACTGCACTCTAAGACTGGATTCGGTACACATCCTATGACCCTGCAACATGCACAGTCATGGGTGCTCGATAGCACTCTTAGGCAGCTGCACTGTCCCCAGAGTCCCAGGAAGTTAACCCCAGACAGGTCTGGGTGCAAGGCCCATAGGGAAAATTACAAAATAAATTAATACAACACACAGAGAAAGTCCAGCACTCACTTACAAGCTCTCAGCTAAGATTAAAATCAAAACTGGAAGAGTTAGTCATCGCATCTGGCCAAATGGGACAAGCTCAGGTACCACATCAAGTTCTCTTCCAAAACCTGCGCCCCTAAAATATCCCATTTGGCCAGATGCAGTAACTAACTCTTCCAGTTTTGCTTTTAATCTTAGCTGAGAGCTTGCAAGTGAGTGCTGGACTTCCTCTGTGTGATATATAGATATATAGATATACACACACACACATACATACACACGCACTATGGGCTATGGAGCAGTTATTGTGTGAATAGTGTTGCCGATTTAACCCATTTAATACCACTATAATGGCACAAAGTGTAGCACAAATGTTGTGTTAATAAATCTGATGCAATTTATAAAAACAAATAGAGTGACAGTGTTGGCTGCACTTACTTCCGGTTCAGTATTTTCTTCTTCTGCAGCTGGCTCTGTCTTTACTTTGGTTTTGTCCTGGTCTATCGGTACTGATTGTACAGTAACTATATGTAGCAGCAGCAACAGCAGACATGATTTAATCCTTCGCTGCCATCGTATCTGAAAGGAAATATACAGTTAATAAAGTCAGCAGAAGCATCTCATGTTACTTTGTTTTGTGCCCATACTGTACTTAAAGGGATTTTAAACCCAACTTTTTTCTTTAATGATTCAGCAGCAATTTTAAAGGGATATGAAACCCAATTTTTGTCTTCAATGATTCAGATAGAGCAGCAATTTTAAGCAACTTTCTAATTTACTCCTATAATCAATTGCTCTTCATTCTCTTGCTATGTTTATTTAAAAAGCAGGAATGTAAAGCTTAGGAACCGGCCCATTTTAGGTTCATCACCCTGGATACCTCTTGCTGATTGGTGGCTACATTTAGCCACCAATAAGCAAGCACAACCTAGGTTCTGAACCAAATATGGGCCGGCTCTTAAGCTTTACATTCCTGCTTTTTAAATAAAGATAGCAAGAGAATGAAGAGCAATTGATTATAGGAGTAAATTAGAAAGTTGCTTAAAATTGCTGCTCTATCTAAATCATTGAAGACAAAAATTGGGTTTCATATCCCTTTAAAGGGACACTGAACCCAATATTTTCTTTCATGATTCTGATAGAGCATGAAATTTTAAGCAACTTTCTAATTTACTTCTATTATGAATTTTTCTTCGTTCTCTTGCTATCTTTATTTTAAAAGCAGGAATGTAAATCTTAGCAGCCAGCCCATTTTAGGTTCAGCACCATGGATAGCCTTGCTTATTGGAGGCTTACATTTACCCACCAATAAGCAAGCATAACCCAGGTTCTCAACCAAAAATGGGCAATCTCCTATGCATCACATTCCTGCTTTTTAAATAAAGAAAGCAAGAGAACAAAGAAACATTGATAATAGGAGTAAATTAGAAAGTTGCTTAAAAATGCTGCTTTATCTGAATCATGAAATAATTTTTTGGGGTTTAGTGTCCCTTTAAAGGGAAACTGTATTCATACATTTACATAAACAGCAGCTACTCAAGTCAAAAATATATATTACCTGAAATAATGTTAGAGAGACAAAGTCATTTATGATTCAGATGGAGCAATCAATTTTAAACAACTTACAAATGTACTTTTATGATCAAATGTTCTTTGTTGCCTACGTATATTTTGTTTGTCACGTATACAGTAAGGAGTTTTACCAAATCTACTTCCCAACTACACACTCCATAAAATGAGAATGCTTTTCTTGTTATAGTTGTCGGACAATGCAGCACAATAATAAAGGGATAATAAAGGGTTACAGCATTTTATTATTGCGCTGTTGCTTGAATAGAACTGTTTTTAACCCCTGCAAATGGGATAAAACACATAGTTAAAGTCAGCTTCAGAGCAGCATACTGGGATTTTGCTGAACACATCTGGTGAGCCAACGACAAGGGTCATGTGTGTAGCCATAATATGCAGCTAGCTCCCAGTAGTGCATGGCTGCTCTTGAGCCTACCTAGGTATGCTTTTCAACAAAGGATATCAAGAGAACCAAGTACATTTAATAACAGCAGTCCTAGGACGGTTTGCCGGTTGCTTTTTGGCATTCTTTGTTGCTTTTCTAAGGTTACTACTTTGGTTATTTTTGAGCTATCACACTATTCACTCGCTTGTTAATAGATCTATATACATTACTGAGTTTTCTCCTTGTATGCAGCACCTGGCAAGCGAATGCATATGGTAGATTATTAGGTTTAGACAGCACTGTAGCTTCTGTGAATATTTCTTAATAAATTTACAGTCCGCATTAAAAGCTTCAGAATTTGCAGTAATTCTTAGAGATGTCAAGGAGCCACGATTTAGCATACATAAGTACCAGCATGCATCACACAAACTGACAGCAGTGAAAAAAGCTGTCATTAAAAACAGCCAAACCTCATAAATGCCCTCATTTTTCTTCTCGTGTAGACTGCTAGCTTTTTATTGACATGTAAAAGATGAAGTGATAGCTACAGGTGTTTATTTTCAAGACATTTAAAATGGTAGCCTGATATGTGTATACCCTGTAAGCGCTCTGTTTCTATCAGAGGTTTAGAATAATAATTATTATACATTACCAGTTTTTTTTTTTTTGGGCATTTAAAGAAGCTAGAGCGCTGATTGGAGAACAGTTCAAACCTTAAGCTCACAAAAAAAATGACTTTTGAAGTGGGCGGCAGAGCATGGGGTATTTGAATTTCAGAGCTACATTAAAAAGTAAGTTATAGTGCATCTTCATTACATCTGATGAATTAAACGCCATCTAAAATATCACTAACATTCTGCATCTGTTTATACAAAGGGAGTTTTATCATCACTTTAAATTGTAACGTAGGCGTCTCTCCTTCATGCCCACAACCCTGAAAAGTGAGATAAACCTCTCCCAAGCCAATATTTGCTTTTCTAAATTCATTGGTGGACCTCACAGTGCTGATGAAGCTTCTTATATACACCCTCTGTATCATGTGACAGCCATCATCCAATCAGAGGCTCATATTGGTATACGCTGTAAACTCTTGCACGTGCTCAGTAGGAGCTGGTGCATCAGAGAGTGTGAATACAAAAACACGAAGCACAATTTGATTCTAGAAGCAAAATGGACAGATTTTATAATTGCATAAAAGTTTATTTTTCACTTTAGTGTCCCTTTAATTCAGATAGAGAATCTCTACTTAGTTGAAGCTCAGCTCCTTTCCATGAGATCATACTGAGGTAGACTGAGGAGTGTGCATGTGACTTGAGCACTATACATACTGTATGTATAAAATAGTTACAATCATTGCTGCAAAAACTGCTGCCATACAGTGCTCAAAGCATGTGCACAATCCTGAGCCTATCTCAGTATGCTCTCATGGAAAAGAATTACGTTTCCAAAAAGGAGACAAAGATTCATTTCTAAATTAGATAACAGAGCTAAATTGGAAGATTTTGTAAAATTGTTCACTCTACCTGAATCATGAAAGTTTAAACATGACTTAAGTGTCCCTTTAATATCGTGTCATCAAAACTTGTCTTTCACAGTTCAGATAGAGCATACAATTGTATATAACTTTCCAATTTACTTCCGTTTTAAAATTTGCTTCTTGGTATCCTTTGAAGGAGCAACAATGCACTACTGGGAGCTAGCTGAACCAATGACAAGAGGCATATATGCAGCCACCAATCAGCAGCTAGCTCCCAGTAGTACATTGCTGTTCCTGAGCCAACCTAGGTATGCTTTTCAACAAAGGATACCAAGAAAACAAAGCAAGTTTGATAACAGAAATAAATTGGAAAGATAATTAAAACCACATGCCCTATCTGAATAATTTAATGTTAAAGGGTCATAATAGTAAAAAAAGGACATGCTGTTACCCGTTAGAGC